>NC_090653.1:83657723-83722723 GCF_040937935.1 Hyperolius riggenbachi
GGAAGTTGCAGGCAGCGTGTGTTTGGTGATGGTGGAGGGGAGGAGGGAGCTACAGGCAGAGGGTTAATGGCTGAATGTGTGTCCTGGAGGAGTTATTGGCTGTACTTGGGGTTTCAGGAGAGGTTAATGACTACAATACTTTATGCAATGCATCCATTAACCCATCCTGATCCCCATGTGCAGCCATTAACTTTGCTGGATAGACTTATACATGAGTGATTAAGAAATTCCAGCTTATGAGGGTCAAATATTGGGGTCGACTTATACACGAGGTCGACTCGTGTATATGCGATATCCGAGTATATACGGTACATCCTACTACTGTACTTCCCTTCCTTCTTTACCAGGACCACCGTCACCTTCTCCCCTGGCTGTTGCATCCCTTTAATAGATGCACAGATCAGAGCAGGGGTAGTGATATGGCTTATCTCTTCTAAGGTTGGGTCCCCAGTGCACTCCAGATGCTTTAACTGGGTCCCCTCTGCCTATCTCTAACTTGTCGCCTGACTTCATGCAATGTGCAGAAGACCAAGACAGAAGTAGAGGAAACCTGATGGATGCATCTGGAGTGCATCAGGGACCTGACGCCAGAGGATGAAAGCCCCATCACTGCCTCTGCGCTAATCTATGGGTCTGGTAAAGAATAAGAATCAATTTTATTTGGCCAAATAAGTTTGCAGTTTCAAGGAATTTGACTTGGCAGTTGCTTCACGGACAGAGACAAAACAATACAAGGACAGACCGTGTAGATATTACAAGTCAAGGACAGGGACAGGTTTTTTTTAAAAATAAAGTCATAGCACACAGGGTGAGAAACGTTCATTTTCAGTTCTTTGCTGTAATGCTTTCCAGTCCTAGCAGCTCTAGCGTGGTTCTGCATTAAGCATGGCTACAGCAGGAGGGAAGGAGATGTTCCTGTGCCTGGAAGTTTTGGTTGCGACTGACCGGTGTCTCACCCTGAAGGCATAAGTTGGAAGAAGGAATAAGCAGGGTCGGAGGGTACTGTACCTGCTAGCGTGCAAATCCTGCAGGGAAGGTAAGCTACAACCAATTATTCTTTCTGTTGATTAGATGATGCGCTGTTGTCTCATCTTTTCTCGTATAGAGCATGAGCCGACTCAGATAGTCGTAGTTGATGTTATGATGGATTCGATGATCACAGTATAGAACTGCACCATTATTTTTTGTTCTTTCTTGATGATGGTGATAGTATTGTTATCCCATTTTAAGTTGTTAAAGTATATGGACACAAATTTGAATGACTCTACTCTGGTCACTAGATCCATTTATGATTAGTGGGAGGTGCTGGGCAGAGTTCTCCTAAAGTCTATTATCTCCATGATCTGAAAGAGGAACTTTAACCCAGATTGAACTTTATTCCAATCAGTAGCCGATACCCCCTTTTTCCACAAAACAAAATCTTTACCTTTTCTCGAATAGATCATCAGTGGGATCTGTATGGTTGATAATGTGGTGAAACTCCTCCCTCAGTGGGATGTCATGACCAACGGCCAAGCAAGCAGTATCTCCTGTGCATAGAACTCTCAGTACACGAACATTCCATCTAATAACCTGGCAGAACTAAAGATGTTGCCACTTGTGATACATTTCAGAATGTAAATCAGGGAGAGGACATTTTTACAATGGGCAAACACTGACTAAAAAAAACTTACTGTATAAATGAATATTGTAAAAAATAAGCAATTTTATTCATTAAGTCCTTTTTACTACAGTTCCTCATTAAGAGCTGTTGCTGCTGCACCAGGAAGAAGCTCTCCCACTACATGCTTATATGAAGACTCATCCCATTTTGTATGAGACCAACTACTGTTATGATATCTGAAAACTTTAGAACCTTTCTAGATGGATCTGTGGAGATGCAGTCATTGGTGTGAAATAAAGCAGTAGAGAATGCACTCTGCCCTAAAGGTTGGTGGTACTAGGCGTATGGAGAAGGGTGCAGGCATGGCAAGTGCTATAGGCGCCAATAGCATCGTGGGCGCCATGCCTGCACCCCTGTTGTGCCACTGAAGCCGCCTGGTATGTGTTTCGATAGAGGAAACACACAGGCACAGCTGCTCGTACTGTCCAGGGGGAGAGAAAAGAGAGGAGGCGCCACTAGGGGGAGCTCCAGGCGAGATAGTGCACTGAGCTCTGAAGGCTCGTGCAGAGAGCAGGAAACATGCAGAGAGATGGAGACTTGAGAGGCAAGTGTCCTCTCTCTTCCACAGGTGGTTGACCAGCAGCGCTTTTCCATGCCTGCCTGCACTATTGTTCCCCTCCTCCAGGTCCCAGGATGACAGATCTGCTAGCCCCTCCCCTCGGCATCATGGTAGTGGAGATGGGAGGAGAGTAAGCAGATACATGCAGGATGGGGAGTAGTACTGGCAGCTTAGCCCTGTACAGGGGGAAGAGGGAGCATTGTTAATGTTTCTATGGAGCATAAACTCTGCAGGCGCATCCATCTGAAAATGGCGCCTGTGAATAATG
Source organism: Hyperolius riggenbachi (assembly GCF_040937935.1). Classification (NCBI taxonomy): domain Eukaryota; kingdom Metazoa; phylum Chordata; class Amphibia; order Anura; family Hyperoliidae; genus Hyperolius; species Hyperolius riggenbachi. The sequence goes on from NC_090653.1 coordinate 83,660,214, forward strand.
GCGCACAGTGTTGCCGCTAATCCGTTTGCCGCTTATCGCTATTTAACGTTAAAGCCTTATTGTTATTTAGCGTTAAAGCCTTATTGTTATTTAGCGTTAACACACAATACCCTCCCTGTGCCTAACCCTAACCACCCCCCTGGTGGTGTATATTGTACTGTAACTATACCTAACCCTACTCTCACACAGAACCCTCCCTGTACCTAACCACCCCCTTAGTGGTGCCTAACCCTAAGACCCCCCAGTGGTGCCCAACCCTAACCTTGACAGTGTTACATTAAATCTATTCACCGCTTTGCAGTTAAATAACGTCTGCAGTTTGGCTTATGTTGGGCGCTATTGATAAATAACGTTAGTGTGTGCCACTATTAATAAATAACGTTAGTGTGTGCCACTATTGATAAATAATGTTAGTGTGTGCCACTATTGATAAATAACGTTAGTGTGTGCCGTTTTTCTTCTTTCTTCCCTGTGCGCCATTATGCAGTACTAACGATAAATAGCGATAAGCGAATCTTTTTAATGTGGCACCATTTTTATGCATAGGCGCCATTATTCACTGATCCCCTGCAAGGCAGCGTCTGGTCAGCTGCAGTGTGAATAGTGCACTAACAGGCTGCCATGTGATGTGATCTTCCCTGTTTTTGCTGTGTGAAGGCTGCACTCTGACTCTCACAGGGGGACAAGAATGTGATGAGCAGTCACTGTGGGTGCAGACTTTTCTTCCTTGCAGAGTGTGTGGTATTGGAGGGGAGAGGGGGCTGTAAAGGCAGCACTATTGTATTCTGAAAATGGGCATGCACAGATAAAATATACTTGAAGAACTATGACTGACAAACAATTAGCACTATTGCAAATATAAAGTGATGTAATACAGTACTATTTCTCGCTTTTATCCCTGCTCACCCCTCTCACTTTCTCTACTTCTTTTCTTGCTGTCTCTCCCATCATCTCTTTGCCCACCTGTTCTGTCTTGCTTTCTTTGCCAACAATCTGTTCTCATCTCAATCACTATCACCCTCTGCAAATGCATCCATATAGCACTGACATCTTCTGCAGCACTTTACAGACTACATAGGCATATCACTGACTATACTCAGAGGAGCTCACACTCTAATCTATCATAGTCCTACTGTAATTTATTATTATTTTAGGATTTATATAGCACCGACATCTTGCGCAGCGCTGTACAGAGTATATTGTTACTAACTGTCCTTCAGAGGGGCTCACAATCTAATCCCTACCATAGTCATATGTCTATGTATGTATTTTCGTCTAGGGCCAATTTAGAGGGAAGCCAATTAACCTATCTGTATGTTTTTGGGATGTGGGAGGAAACCGGAGTGCTTGGTGGAAACCCACACTGACACGGGGAGAACATACAAATTTCTTGCAGATGTTGACCTGGCTGGGATTCAAACCGGGGACCCACTGCTGCAAGGCGAGAGTGCTAACCACTACACCATTGTGCTGCCCTAATGTCCTACCATATTAGTATTATTATTATTATGTATTTATATAGCACTGACATCTTCTGCAGCACTTTACAGAGTTCATAGTCATGTCACTGACTGTCCTCAGAGGAACTCACAATCTAATCCTACCATAGTCATAGTCTAATATCCTACCATAATATTATTATTTATTTATATAGCAGTGACATCTTCTGCAGCACATTATAGAGTACATAGTCATGTCACTGACTGTCCTCAGAGGAGCTCACAATCTAATCCTACCATTGTCATAGTCTAATATCCTACCATATTATTATTATATATTTATATAGCACTAACATCTTCCGCAGCACTTTACAGAGTACATAGTCATGTCACATATTAGGGCCTGTTTACACTACACGCAGATTGGATGCAGAAAAACTGACTCCAATGAATGCCTATGGGAAAATCTGCATCAGAAAAATTGCGTTTAGTGGAAACGGGCCCATAGGCATTCATTGGGGTCAGTTTTTCTGCATCCATTCTGTAGCCAATCTGCGTGTAGTGGAAACAGGCCCTTAGTGTTAGGTGTTAAAAGGGGAAAGGTTAAGGCTGCTTCCACACAGGGACGTTACAGGCGCACGTTAGTGCAGCCTGTAACGCTCCCCAAACGCACAGCAATGTAACACAAGTGGGCTGTTCACACTGCCCACGTTACGTTACATGTAATGCTGCACGTTGTAGTGAAAGTTCAGCATGCTGTGCGTTCTACGTTAGACTGTTTGCACATGCTCGGTGGGGGGCGGAGAGGAGGCGAGGAGATGCCGCTTCAGTAGCCACGCACATGGCTACTTAATATGCACTGCACTGGCGGCCGCTGATTGGCCGGCGGGACCACGTGATGCGGAGTGTCTCGCTCCGCATCACGTGGTCCCGCCGGCCAATCAGCGCCACCCTGGGAGACCTTATGCGGATAGAGCCGCCTAACACGGCTCACTCTACCGTCTTCTCCCGCACCACCATGCGTTGCATTAGGGGCACGTTATGCGACCATAACGTCCCCTAAAACGCAATGTCTTGGTGTGTAAATAGCCTAAGGTTAGAATAGAGTACAGGGAGGGAAAAAGAAAAGATATTTCAGAAAAAGGAACTTTAGCAATATCAAGCGCCAAAATACAAATGTACATGAGAAAGGATGCTGTTTTTATAAGGGGAGACTCATACCTGGGAGGGGGGGGTGCAATTTCAGTGTTTGCCATAGGCACTATATGACCCAGATACGCCTGGGTGGCAGCCAAGGGATCACCGGACAGACGCCCTAGTAGAGAAGGGAAGGAAAAGGTCCAGGTCACCCCTGCAATCGTGGGGGCTGCGTCCTCAAAGTTACCTCACTCTGAGTCAGGGGTAGGGAACCTATGGCTCGGGAGCCAGATGTGGCTCTTTTGATGGCTACATGTGACTCACAGACAAATCAGTAGGGGTTGATTCACTAAGCTACACTGCCCATCACCACAGCTTAGTGTGGTAGCGCAAACAAAATTTTCAAAGTAGGCACGCTGCTGCTGTAGCATGCACTACTAACTTACTTGCGCTACCCCAAAACAAACAGCTGCTCCAGTTGTCCCACTTTGGACCCTGTCAGGTCCACTGACTTTATAGAACAATATCCACGCACTCCGATTGGCCCAATAGGCTGCCTGTCACTTGACAGGCAGCCTATTGGGCCAAAGTGCGGGATTTCATCCATTTCATCCTACAAAATGAATCAACCCCCAAGTCAGCTAGCTAATTGTACAATCTGTTAGTCGGCATTTCTCCTGTCTGGCTCTCTGGGAAATTGGTGATGTTGAAACCCAAGAGAAGCTGAAGACGTGTCTGACACTTCTGCTGCTCGGCGGATTAACTGTATACACTTCACCATGGCAACAGGGACGTGAGCCCTACTCTCCCAGTTTGAAACATTGTATGGCTCTCATGGAATTACATTTTAAAATATGTGGCGTTTATGGCTCTCTCAGCCAAAAAGGTACCTGACCCCTCAGTCTGAGTGCTGGTAGTGAAGGAAGTGAGCGATAGTACTGCAGATAGTAGGAATTTTTCTCACTTCCTGTCCAGATAAGCAGAAGATGAATCACTTCAACAGAGAAAAAGCAATGAGAAAAAGCTGTTTTTTGGAGTAGTTTGGGGAAAGAACCTCTATCAGATGTTTATTGTTGCCACTCACGTTATTCTCTGGTGACATCATGATCTCAGATTCAACACCTTGGTGTCACAGGGACAGAAAGCGACTGGATTTATACCCAACAAGAACACTGACAGCCTTAAAAAAAACAAAAACTAAAAACTGGAGAAAAAAAAAAAAGCTGGAGTTGAAATTGATGTCTCCGAAGAGATCTAAGAAGAGCAAGGTTCAATCAACCCAAGACTTAAAATGTGCCCAAGCTAAAGCTCGGGTCAAAAATCGCATACCTAAGATGAGGGAAACCTCTGTATCTAGAGGTGTCCCATTGCGTCCTCCGGTCCCCCAAAGATTACTGACAAAGGCTTGTAGGAAATCTGATCAGGGCCACACTCCTCCTCAAGCACGAGCAAAGCCGTACTGCACCTGCACAAGTATGTCCACACCTGTTGGGTAAGCTGCACGAGTGGCTTCATGCTACTGGGCAGGTGCGGCTGTGCTGCTCATGGCCGAAGAGGAGTACAGCATCAATTGACTGGAAAACACCGGGCAGCGGCGGAGGACATAATTACCTCTCCTTAGGTAAGTATGTGATTTCTCACCCAAGCTTTGGCCTGGGTTTGCTGTAAGCACAACTGTGGCCAGGAATTGCCCTAAGAGGCACAGGCAGGAGATTTGGGGGCTTTAATGATTTTTACTGTATTTTTTTTTTTTACAATTGTCTACTTCTATTCAATGTGTGTGAGCTGGCTTACACAATACAGATATGGATACAGCTGTGCTAGCAGTGGATGTCCTGTTACTCCATGAAACTTCTGAGGACATGATCTCCTTCAGGTCTCTGACTCATCCCCTCAGTGATGTCAAATGAGCAACTGAGATCATTCACAGCTCAGACAAAAACAGGAGGGGGAGTTCAGATTCCAGACAAATAATTGAGTATTTGACACCTGGAAATAATACAGATCACCAGCTTCATTAACCCTACTGTGGCTACAGTTTACAATTTCAAATGTTAAATACTAAAAGAGGGAAATCATCATCATCCACTTTGACCTATTTACCTGCTTTTTACACCAACTTGACTATAAAAAGTCCTTATATAATTTCAGCCAGTGTAATTAATGTGCATATCACACAAGGATTACAAATCCAAACTGTCTGACAAGTAAATGAACTATTAAGGAACAGGTTCAGTGGTGCTTTTGTGGTAATTCTTTATACCCCCTCTATCCCCTTGTCTGATGCTGCAGAGTACTGTTTTCACTTCTGTGCACAAAGCCATGTACTTTTGTGGGAAGAGGTTCTCACCCTTCCCCTTTCCAGTTCTGGACAGGGCACACTGACACAGCTCCCTGAATCTTAAGTGCCTAATTCAGCCACGCCCAAATCCAGGCCGAATCTGCTGCATTTCCCCACATACCAGAGTCGATCATCCACAAGTCATTTCTAAACTGTTGCCTAGAGCCCAGAGAGAGTCTAGGGCCTTGGTGGATGCTAACCCCCACCAAATTTTACTAGAAGAGGCCAGGTGACCATCAAAGGGAGGGCAAAAACTGCTGCGCATACACGTCTGAAGAAGCTTATAGGCGAAACGCGTCACGTGGTTGGTGACGTTATCCCGCCCGCAACTCCAGCTGCATCAATCTACCCTTGTGCCTCCCCCCCTCTTCCTTTGCTCTGTGGTCACGCAGTTGGCGTGAGTATCTCAACTGGGCCGCCTCTCCAGTGCATTCTATCGGCCTGGATGGATCAAAGAGGACGCAGACGGGTCCCTGTTAACTAGTCAGGGCACAGGAGTACCAGCTGGCTGTTGGACTTGGCGTAATACTATGAGGCTAACGGAGATGACATGTGGATGTAAGTTGGCTTTGCTAAGTTTGCTGGATGTCAAAAATTCAATTAGCTCCGTAGATAGCTTGGCACATAGGGTTGTGTAAGCAAACTTGCTACACGTAATGGGGGCATATTTCTCATATGGACAGTGACAATAAGAGGCTGTGAAGTAAATATACACAAATAAGGGTGGATTGAAGATATGCTCTTGTTTGGATGACAATCTATGGCATGCTACACAGGATTTAAAGGGGCCTGAAGAATTCTATGCGCTATATACTGATATTTGTAGATTAAAATAGGTGCACCTATGAGTCTTTAAGTATAGTCCCGTTACCCTGTTGTTGGCTGTAGCTATAGTAACGCGATTTTTAATTGCTTTTAAACTTGTGGTCATTGTTGTATTTATCGGGCAATTAATAAATTTGTTATACTTTGGCATAACTCAGGCTCCCTATTAGAGATGTCGCGAACCTCCGATTTTCGGTTCGCGAACCCTGTTCGCGAACCTCCGCGAAAGATTCGGTTCGCGAAAAAGTTCGCGAACCGCAATACACTTCAATGGGGAGGCGAACTTTGTAAAAAAGAAAGAATTCTGACACCTAGAAAAATGATGGAAAACATGTTTCAAAGGCTCTAATACCTGGAGGCAGACATGATTGAGTGAAATACACATCAAATGTCCCAGGCTAACATCTAGGTTTCACACAGACCCCCCTATTTTAGTCCTCCTCCCACCACCCTCCACCCTCCTCCCTCTGACACAGGAGACCAGAGTTCAAATCTCATCTCTGTCTGTTCAGTAAGCCAGCACCTATTCAGTAGGAGACCTTAGGCAAGTCTTCCTAACACTGCTATCTTGTCTAATTTTTCTCTTGACAACTGTTGAACACAAAATACAAGGCCATGTCTGGCTACATATCTGTATTACTGCCTATAGAGTGTGCCCTAGTGGCTGCAGCTCTGGTGCTTTGAGTCTGCCAGGAGAAAAGTGTGATATAAATGTTATTTGTCTTGTCTAATTTTTCTCTTGCATTAAGCATAAATGGTACATGCTAGGCTACTTTCAGCTACTTTCAGCTAGTAGTGTTGGTGGTACAATGGATATGTTAGTTGCCTACCATACACTGAGGCCTGGGTTCAAATCCCTATCATGGTATATAAGCTGGTTTTTGAAATACTGGAATTCCCTGGCAGATGAGACCCTCCGGAGGGAGGAGGGAATAGGTAGAAGGGTAGGAGGGTAGAAGGTGGAGGGTGGAGGAGGAGGGAGGAACCCACAAACAGGCTAATTAAAATCTCCCTAGCAGAGTGTGTAGCAGCTGTCCCTTAACTAATTAGTGTAGGCAGTATAAGGACCTTACTTGGAGGAGGGAGGAGGGGTGGGCCTCCAGCATTGAGAGCAGTGTGTATGGCAATAATGTGTCTGCTGGCTGTGATATAGAGAGTCAAAGTTTTGCTCAATAGAGCTTTATGGAACGAATCGAACTTCCGGGAAAGTTCGCGTTTCGTAGGCGAACGCGAACCCCCGAAGTTCGCCTGGAACCGTTCGCTGGCGAACAGTTCGCGACATCTCTACTCCCTATGGTATATTTGAATTGGTGTATGTAATTTGATAGGTGAGACAGAGCAATTAAATTTATTTCTTAGGTAGATATCCTGCAATATTCCCATTTTTTTCCTTAATTAATGTAATTGCGGTTGATATCCCTATAATTGAGATATTTTATATACAGTATATATAAATAATGGCCTATGTACCAGTGTTTGAATTAGATTCTGATGAGCAGCAGGCCTATGATGAGTTGATCAGCAGAAAGAGTGCCTCAATGGGTTGCAGAGAGTGTCTAAATGGGGTGAAGAGAGTGCATGAAAGGTTGTGGGGGTGCTGAGTCTCTGAATGAGTCGTGGGGGTGCATAGAGTGCCTGAACAATTTACAGATTTTAGATCAAAATCTCGCTGATGGTGCCCATACACGATACAATAAAAACGTTCGATTTTTCCAGTTTATTCGATCTAAATGATCGAATTGAATGAAAGTTGAAAATAATTTTTTTTTCGATCAAGAAATTCGAACGATTATCCCTTTTTTTCAGGAAAAATGATCGGACATGCTGGAAAAATCATCTAATTGAATAATTGTACCATGTATGGCCACCTTAAGACTCACCCACAGGCTCTCGCTCTTTCCCTCTACCTCCGCCTACCATGTCATCAGCTGGGACTCCACCCACAGGCCTGTCAGTCAAGAAGAGTTTGCCGGTTATCAAGCCTTTAGGGCTAGGCTTAAGAATTATAATAGCCCCGCCACCTTTGCACAGATAAAAATGAGGTACACTCCGTGTGCATGCCATTAAAAAAAAAAATCGTGAACATATTAAAATCGCAATTTCTGACAGAAATCGTGCAATTCAATCTTTTACTAAAATCATACCTCCAAACTTTTTGAAATGAGAAAGAGCGACCAGAGCAGTGCTTTTCAGCGCTACTAGATTTGGGCGCAGGCAGCGCCGCCATAGACTATAATGGGAATCAGTCTATAGCGGCGCTCAGTGAGAAATGTCGGTGCCGTCAGAAGACGGAGCTGAAGTTGCTTAACCTCCCTAGCGTTCTGCGCTAGAGGGCACCGCTCAGGCCCCGCTGGGCCGATTTTGATAATTTCTTTTTCCAAACACGCAGCTAGCACTTTGCTAGCTGCGTGTTTGCCCCGATCGCCGCCGATCCGCCGCTACCTGACGCGAAAGAGGCCCCCCCCCCCCCGCACACCCCGTGCACAGCCTGGCCAATCGCCACCAGGCTGCGCTTGAGGGTGGAACGGGAGTCCCTGTGACGTCACGACGGGAAAAGCCCTAAAGGAAATCCCGTTTAGAACGGGATTTCCTTATGGGCGTGATCGCCGGCGGCGATCAGAAGGGTGGGAGGGAGAGAAGAGGAAGGGGAGAATCATGTAGCTAGCACTAGGCTAGCTACATGAAAGGATAAAAAAATCGGGCGAAGAAAACCCTCCCGTGGCCATGCGGCCGCGGGAATTGAAACGCCCAGCAGGTTAAAAAATACAATAATTCGGCCTCCAGCAATCGCTGGAAGCCAAATTATATCATTCCCCCACTATCCAAGGCGGGGGAATAGTAATTAACACGGCCCGGACTTGTGCAGAAGCAGCATCAGCCATACAACAGCTGTATCCTGTGCCCAAGTCTATCGGCGCTGTTTTCATATGTATGCTAAGCCACACCCCTGATCACGCCCCTGCCACACCTCTAGCCACGCATACCATAAAGATTTCATGAGAAAAATGTTTTTGTTTTTTTTATAATTTCTATCCTGGGTCATTTTCCTTTATATTAACATTTTAAAATTAGTAATATATCAATTTAAAGGATGAAAATAAAGTTTAGAGTCAATCAAGCACATTTTCAGTAGAGAAATACAAATATATACAGGGGCGTTGCTAGCCCCAAAGATGCCACAGATCTATTCTGGGGTGCTCCGGCTGTCTCCCAAGCAGATTCAGCTGTGTTGCCTCAATAGCTTGCATGCTGGGAGTTATGGTGCATCAATCAGGGGTATGCTGTGTGCTGTTGTGCCTCTATGTAGGCATACTGGGTGCTGTGGTTCCATGCTGGGTACTGTGATGCCTTTATGGGGCATGCAGGGAGCTGTGGTTCTTCTATGGGGGCATGCTGGGAGTTGTGGTGCATGAATGGGGGGTCCACTAGAAAGTCAGGAATTGCTATGGGGGAACTGCCAGCCCGCCCTGCAGAAAGCCAGTACTGCCAGCACAGAAGCCAGGTAACTCTGCCTACTACCCACATTATTATGTGTGGTCACACACATTTTCCAGCTGGAGTACCTGAAAGTGCCCCAGATCTCTTCGGGTCCTAGCAACACCCCTGAATATATACATAGAAAGAGGGACAAATGAGGAGGAAAGAGAGACAGGGCTCCCAAAGAGGGACTGTCCCTCCAAAAGAGGGACAGTTGGGAGCTATGCTAAAATTGTTCAGTCCTAATATGTAGGCAGATTCCCCCTTTAGTATATATAGGCTGCCTATATATACTAAAGGGGGGATCTGCCCACATATACAAGACTAGTAGCCTATATACACTAAGGGAGGGGGGGTAATCTGCCTATAATAGAGAGTATATGTGTGTGCACGCACGCAAAGAGGATGAATGGGGGGCGGGGCACCAAAATCTGGTTACGCTCAGGGCGCTGTGAAACCTAAGGCTGGTCCTGATTAGCAGTAGCAATGAGCAAACAGTGTACAGCGAGCAAACCTCTGAGCAGTGTACAGATAGTACACTGTACTTCAAACACTTTAGAGAGTCACACTTTTTTTTTTAAATCAGCCTTTATTAAAACAAAAAGGCAAATATAACAAAACATTCAAACAGACTGTATGAATCAAAAACACAGCTGCCAGATAATACAAACGTAAATAACAAAGAAAAAAAAATGAATGAGAAACAGCAGTGGCACAGTGCAACCCAATCAAACCCTCATATCTTATACAAGGCGAGAGGATCTGCCATATATACCCAAGTATCAAACATTAAACCCTCCAAATATTCTATCCCATATTAAAGAGAAGTCTGGTAGCCCCGGAGTATCCAACCAACCTGATCAAATCAAATTTATGGGGAGCCCCTCTATGCGCTTATATTAATTTTTCCATCTTTAAGTACGCCTTAATCCGTTTGACCCAATTCTCTGCCGTCGGAGGGGACGGGTCTTTCCAGGCACGAAGAATAAGCAGTCTTGCCTGAAATAGCAATCTATGCACCATCAATTGGATATGTTCCGGCATCGTCACACCAGTAAATAGACCTAGGATACAAAATTGAACAGTTCTGGGAATCTTGAGATTTACACTTTATTACATTCACACTTTCCCCGGGATAAATAAGGGCAGTGGGAAGGGGGGGGGGGGGGGTGAGGGGGTGTCAGTTCCTACAGCTACTAAAAACCAGTACAAACTGCAGAAAAGAGAGCTGCTTGGATCCCTTTAAAGGTCCTTTCACACTGAATCTGTTGAGTTTTCCAACTGAGGAAGTTATTGCATCCCAACGCGATACCATTATATTTCTATGGTACGGTCATAACTAGCGAGACCGGCGGATCCCATCAGAGTAACGCATAGCATGTTGTGTGCTTTCCAGACAATGTGCGCGTTTGCAGTGGCAGTGAAGAATACTTTAATTGTACTGTATGCGTCCAGTGTGAAAGGACCTTAAGGGCTTATTCACACTATGAGCATTTGCTGACCTTATTAAGTGCTGGTGATATTAGAAATTGCCCTAAAAGTGCTTGTGCAATTATCTCCTATGTAAGTGTTCACATGTGAGCGTTTCGATTTCTTTGAAATCGCAAACGTGCTACATGTACCATTTTCTGAGCACTTTGACTCAATGGACGGTATAGGGAAATCGCAAAGCGCTAGAAAAAGCACTTATATTGTATAGCAATTTCCCAAGCGCTTTTATGTATAAACTCATTGTATTTATTCATTTCCTGGCTACAAGAGTTCACTTCCTGATTAACGTCAGCCTTAATCGCTCAGCAAAAGCGCTTACAAAAGCGTTTTTTCTAAGCTCAAAGCGCAGGGAAAAGCACTTTAAAAAAAGCTAAATAAATCTCTCAGCGCTTGCGATAGTGCTGGCAATATATAATGTGAACAAGGCCTAAAAGATGAAAGTGCTCCTGTGTACCCCTATGATGTGTGCAGAATAGAATATTTTGTTTTGTCTAGAGGGAATCTGTCATGTCTTTCTGGGTAAGTTTTCATGCTTGTATTATACATATTGGAATTCATTCTGTAGAATGAAGCTTCATTTTCGCATTCTTGTGTAGAATGCGACACTTTATTGTTATTATATGCTGCTTGGAACAGCATGAGCCATACCTACTCTGGCCTGCCTTAGACTTCAGCTGGAATAAAACTCACTCCCCTTCCCATCAATGCCTTGTAGTTCTAGTGATGTACAACACTTTTACAGCATGTACCCCTTTATGAAAGATGGGGTTTGCCAAGTACCCCCTTATTGTGAGTAACTTCATCTCAATTATCCCTTAAAGAGAGACTGAAGCCTCCGAAAATGACCCCTTTTTAGCCACTCCTGTTAAGCATTAATGGGTTAGCTGAAATGCAGCTATCCTGCAGCAAAACAAGGCTTTAATCACCCCAAAATGCCCAGGGCAAATTGCGGGGCTCCTTCCTGTTGGAGGCAGAGCTTTGAGCTGCAGCTCTGACTCCATTCGCGTTTATCTCCCACGGATCTCTGCCTCCTCCCGGCCCTCTCAGTCTTCTTTCACTGAGAGGGGCGGGGAGGAGGCGGAGATCTGCAGGAGTTTTACGCGAATGGAGGCAGCGCTGCAGATCAAAGCTCTGCCTCCCCAGGCAGCAAAATCCATGACCAGGAAAGTCGTGGATTTTTGCCCCGATATTTGGGGGTGAATAAAGTCTCATTTTACCGCGGGATAGTGGTGCTTCAGCTAAACCATTAATACTTAACAGGACTGGCTTAAAAAAGGGTCATTTTCGGAGGCTTCAGAGTCTCTTTAAAGGGAACCTGAGATGGGGACAGCAAAAATATACATATATATATACATACCTGGTGTTTCCTCCAGCCCCCTTTAGGCCGATCGCTCCCACGCCGTCTCCCCAGCGGCCACTCCGATCCTCCGCTAGACGTCCTGGTACATCTCAGAAGTCACGCTTAGCTGTACATGCACGGCCTGGCTGCGTGCGCACCCCATTGTGCTCCCCTGGGAACGTGGTAGGGGCGCCCAAACGTCCAGGTGCATGCACCAACTGAAGCCGAATGGCAGATTTACCAGGCTGCCTAGCAGAGGATCAAGGTGGCCTGGGAAGACAGCAAGGGAGTAATTGGCCTGAAGGGGGCTGGAGAAATCCCCAGGTATGTATAACTTTTTTTTTTTCCTCATCTCAGGTTCACTTAACACATGTACGGTATTTGTTAGGAGTATTGGTGTATTTGTGGATAAATGTTTTTCAAACATTATTTTATGCTTTTAATAAACTAAAATATATACTCAGGCTTATGTAAATAAGCAACTAGTTGGACCTAAGCCCGTTAATATAATGGGCTCTAGTCCCTCACCCTCCTGCCCCTATAACTGCCGCCACCGCATGTAAGCGTGCATATGTTTACTTCGCCGCACGCGCACACGCCTGCCCCCCTCCTCCTGTCCCAATGGCTACACATGTGCAGTAGCTAAAACACACGGACACAGGGACAGGAGGATGCCGCACGGACAGAAGGGTTTTATTATAATTAACTAGTGACCTTAGCCCATTTAAAAACGGGCTAGGTCTGTCTTTACTTCGCCGTGCACACGCCGGCTGCCCGCACGCATGCCTTTCGCACATGCGCTGGCCCCGTCCTCCCCCGGCTCTCGGCAGTGTCTCTGCGTCTGTCCCTGCACATGCGCAGTGCTAAAAAGCACTGACACACGGACGGACGCAGCGACACTTGCCTTTTATTAGGTAGGATTAACTATGGCAGCAGGGTGGCATAGTGGTTAACACACTCGCCTTGCAGCGCTGGGTCCCCGGTTTGAATCCCAGCCAGGTCAATATCTGCAAGGAGTTTGTATGTTCTCCCCGTGTCTGTGTGGGTTTCCCCCGGGTACTCCGGTTTACTCCCACATTCCAAAAACATACAGATAAGTTAATTGGCTTTCTCCTAAATTGGCCCTAGACTATGATACATGCACTACACGATACATACATAGACATATGACTATGGTAGAGACTAGATTGTGAGCCCCTCTGAGGGACAGTTACTGACAAGCCAATATACTCTGTACAGTGCTGCGTAATATATATCGGCACTATATAAATAAATGACAAATTCATGTATGCCCTAAAACTAACCCAAGTATCCCAGGGGTACACATACCACCTGCTGAGAACCTAGGCTCTCGAGCAGGCATGGGCAAACTTGGCCCTCCAGCTGTTAAGGAACTACAAGTCCCACAATGCATTGCAGGAGTCTGACAGCCACAGTCATGACTCATAAAGGCAAATGCATTGTGGGACTTGTAGTTCCGTAACAGCTGGAGGGCCGAGTTTGCCCATGCCTGCTCTAGAGTCTAGACGTTCCCAATATGTGGGCGTAGCACAACTGGTGAGTCGACTTTGTTTAGATGGGGCACTGATGAGCTCAGGACGTTTGTGTAGAATTGCCTTGTGTGAAATGCTCACTCTTTACTACCGGATACCAATAACCGATTACACGTAGAACATGAACATCTCAAACAAATCCAAATCCCAAAAAAGCTTTATTGGCAGGACCAAATACATTTAGCATTGACAAAGCAAAACAAAACATTAACATGGGGGGGGGGGGGGGGGGGGGAGTACTGTTGGAATAAGGGAAGGATATAGGTATACAGTCCATAGGAGTGTGGAGGATGTAATGGATGGTATGGGGGGATGAGATATATAGTCCAAAGGGGAGGGGGGTATTGGTATGCAGTCCATAGGGGAGAGGAGTATGGGGTTATACAGTCTATGTGGTATCATGTTCCTCTCAGTTGGTGGCAGGCAGTGATATATCGGGCTGCTATTTGCACAGTTTTTTTCCTCTTCCCCCACCAACGCCCCGTAGGATATAGAGTTTCCTCTCCTCATCTGTGGAGGTGAAATCTGGGATGTGGGAGGAGAGTCTCTGGAAGTGGGTGGTCCTCAGCTGTGTATATTTGCTGCAGTGTAGCAGGAAGTGGGCCTCATCCTCCAGGTCACATTGCCTGCACAGTCTCTCCTCCCGGGGCTTCCATGTCTGTCTGTGTCGTCCTGTCTCTATCTCCATGTTGTGGGCGCTCAGACGGTACAGGCTCAAGGCCTGTCTGTCTTTGTGGTGGTGTAGCCTCTCCAGATATGGAGCCATTGTGTACTCCCTCCTCTGTAGTGATTGATAGACAGCGAGTTTCTGGGAGTTCTTTATGTCCCTTCTCCATTCCTCTAGGTATCGGTCCTTGCAGCTTTCTATCGTTCCTTTTATTTGGGCTTTTGTCAGCATGTGTTGGTGGTCTTGGCTAGTGTTGGGCGAACACCTAGATGTTCGGGTTCGCGAACGTTCGCCGAACATCGCCGCGATGTTCGGATGTTCGCGCCGAACTCCGAACATAATGGAAGTCAATGGGGACCCGAACTTTCGTGCTTTGTAAAGCTTCCTTACATGCTACATACCCCAAATTGCAGGGTATGTGCACCTTGGGAGTGGGTACAAGAGGGGAAAAAAATATTTGAAAAAGAGCTTATAGTTTTTGAGAAAATTGATTGTAAAGTTTCAAAGGAAAAACTGTCTTTTAAATGTGGAAAATGTCATGTTTCTTTGCACAGGTAACATGCTTTTTGTCGCCATGCAGTCATAAATGTAATACAGAGAAGAGGTTCCAGGAAAAGGGACCGGTAACGCTAACCCAGCAGCAGCACACGTGATGGAACAGGAGGAGGCGCAGGAGGAGAAGGCCACGCTTTCAGGCGCAACTCAGGCCTTGCATGAGGACAAAAAAATGCGTGCGCAAAGCAATGCAATGAGTAGTTTTCAGGACACAATGGGCTATTCGGAGGAGCTATTCCCACCCCCACAATCTTCTACCTGTGAAAGGTCAATGGAACAGCCACAAATGTTGTGCCTGGATTCACAACCTTTTTCTGTGGAAAATGCACCTCGCACTGAAATGCAAGGCGAGGCCGAGGATGAACATGACGTCAACAACTCAACATGACGCAAAATGGGGGCGGAACAGAAAGCTGCTTTCAATGTTTTGAAGGCCTTAATTGCCTCCGGTGGCCAGTTAGATGCATCATTCATCACACCCAAATCCCAGAGCAATGTGTGCAGGAATTTGAATCGCAGGAGGTGTACCGAGATCATCTGGACAAGTGACCAAGTGACAAAGTGACCAGTGACAAAGTGACTGACAAAGTGACAAAGTGACAAAATGAGAAAGTGACCAGTGACAAAGTGACAAGTGAGAGGTTGTTCTGGGGAGCTCTACTCCACTGCACACAGTCACATATGAGGAGAGGTCCCGTCGGGACTGCTGATCCTCCTCAGCTTGCTCAAAGCCTTGAGGGTTCCTGAAGATCCTCTGCTTGGAGTTCGCCGGGGTTCAGCTTGGTGTCGGGGTCGGCGGCGTCCTCCTCACTCCAACGTGGCAGATCTTCTGTTGAAGGAAAAAAAACAAACATTTTTTAAAGTCCAGTACTGCTTCTGAAGGACTCACCAAGAGATGCAGGAGCGCTTCAATCTAGCGCACCATCGCTCGCTGGGTGATGTCCCTTCCTACGCGCTGGAATTCTACGCTGCACATGCTAGCACGCTTTTGCGCAGTGCCGAGGCGCATTCCAGCAGCTAGCTACCAAGCTTCTGTGGATCTGATTGGGCCACCATGTTGGATCTCTGCCAAGTCCTCCAAAATTTTGAGCAATCCACGTTGCTTGTGACTGAGCAGTGACAACTCTACAAGTCAGCATTACAATACCACTGCTGTGTTTACTGAAGAAATCAATGTTGAAGATGGAAACCGCTGGCATGATGCAAGTGGGGGAATCTGAAGATGAAAACGATCAGCGTGATGATACCAACATCAGGCAACCTGCCTCAGGAAACGCTGGTCCCAGCTATCACAAGAACAGGACGAGGAACAGCTGGAGTTGGAGCAGGAATTGGATGCCCCCACTGCCGAGGGACAGAGCGGTGCACGTTGGACTTCCACAATTTAGCGGGAATGGACAGCAGAAGAGGAAGAAAGTGATGCTGGTGACGAATATGGTGCATCACAACAATCACAATGCTCACAAGAACATGAAGACAGAGGAGTCTGGCAGGACTCTCTGGCACACATGGCTCAATTCATGCTAGACTGCATTGAACGCGGCCTGCGCATTATTCACTATTCATTATTCTGGACAACACCAATTACTGGGTTTATACCCAGTTTATACAAACACAATGTTAAAAAAAACTGATTGAAGAAAGTGTCAGACAGGTAAAAAATGGAACAATTCCAGCAGGCCCTTGAGGATGGAGACTTTAGAGAGGAGATTGACATCCTCCTCCTTCTCTAGCCAGTTGTACGCCGACAGACTGACTTCAGCAAACCCAGGAGGACCAGGAGGGCAGCAAAGAACACAAGCTGCTGCTAGTGCCCAAAAGGGAATGGTATTGGCAGTGTCCTTGGAGTGGGAACATTTTCTGACACCCATGCAGCAGCCCACAGAACAGCAATCGGGCAGTTCCACGTCCTCCAACACCAATCGCCTGGAGAAGATGGTCAAGGACTACATGTCAGATGGCGTAGCTGTGTTGAACAATCCATCTGCAGACAGACGGTGAGTGTGACAGCACAGAAGGACCATGGCAACTCACTCATAGTACCACAGTTTGATAGTGCTGCCCAAAAAATTATATGGATCCGTGGACCCGGGCAGTACTGGGAAGTGGGAACGCAGATTTTAGTACCTAAACACACGATACAACATGTTTTCCGGGGTCGGACGCTGAGGCACATACAGATGGTCCCGATCATCATCCTCATCATACAACTCTTCTCCTGAGTCTGACCCACCCACCACCTCTGCCACCCCAACATCCCCAGACACAGACCCCTCATAGTCCTCAACATTAACTTGGGATGCTGGCCTAAGCCCGACCTCCTCCTCCACATCAGGCCCCATCATCTCCTCAATGGCAGCCCTCAATAATCGCTCTGGCGCCGGACCGATGGACACAACGTTCTCCGGGGAGGGCTGCTGCTGACCACTGGCTGCTGGGGTGGATGTTATAGCTTGCGTGGGGCGTTGGCTGTTGCTGTTGTTGGGAGTGCTGCTCACAGCGGAGGTCTCTGAGGAACTCATGGTGAGCTCATATAGTGGTTGACGTTGAGTGGAGTATTACTGATCCCAGCAATATACACACTGACTGGCAGAGTACACAATGCTATATAGTGTGCTGGGTGAGCGGTGTACACAGAGTGGCAGTAAACACAATGCTATATAGTGTGGCTGAGCGAGCGGTGTACTACTGTTCCCAGCAGACACAGAGTGGCAGTAAACACAATGCTATATAGTGTGCTGGGTGAGTGGTGTACACAGAGTGGCAGTAAACACAATGCTATATAGTGTGGCTGAGCGAGCGGTGTACTACTGTTCCCAGCAGACACAGAGTGGCAGTAAACACAATGCTATATAGTGTGGCTGAGCGAGCGGTGTACTACTATTCCCAGCAGACACAAAGTGGCAGTAAACACAATAATGCTATATAGTGTGGCTGAGCGAGGTACACAGAGTGGCAGTAAACAAAATGCTATATAGTGTGGCTGAGCGAGCGGTGTACTACTATTCCCAGCAGACACAGAGTGGCAGTAAACAGAATGCTATATAGTGTGGCTGAGCGAGGTACACAGAGTGGCAGTAAACAGAATGCTATATAGTGTGGCTGAGCGAGCGGTGTACTACTATTCCCAGCAGACACAGAGTGGCAGTAAACAGAATGCTATATAGTGTGGCTGAGCGAGGTACACAGAGTGGCAGTAAACAGAATGCTATATAGTGTGGCTGAGCGAGCGGTGTACTACTATTCCCAGCAGCGACACAATGACTCACGGGACCCTGGCTAGCGTGGCTGGAGCGCGAACTACCCTGCCTGCCTACCCAAAGCTAAACCCACAGACAAATGGCGGAGATATGACGTGGTTCGGGTATTTATTTACCCGAACCACGTGACAGTTCGGCCAATCAGAGCGCGTTCGGGTCCGAACCACGTGACCCGTTCGGCCAATCACAGCGCTAGGGGAACGTTCGGCCATGCGCTCTTAGTTCGGCCATGTGGCCGAACGGTTTTGCCGAACACCATCAGGTGTTCGGCCGAACTCGAACATCACCCGAACAGGGTGATGTTCTGCGGAACCCGAACAGTGGCGAACACTGTTCGCCCAACACTAGTCTTGGCTGGGCTGGCTGTTGACGCTTTGTTTCAAAGCGCGTGGTATGGCCTTGCCACCCTGGCTCAGCTTTATGGTGGTAAGTGCTGGGGCTGCTGCTCTGTATATGCGCCCAGTATGAGAGCGCCCTCTGCTGGATAGTCAGCCATAGTGGAAATCTGCCTAGCTCTGCCCGGCAAGCTGAGTTCGAAGTGCTGTGATGGACTTGGAGAAGATACTTGCAGAACTCTAGATGGAAGATTTCTGTTAGGCTGGAGTCCCATTTTGATTGGTCAGGGTAGGTGACCGGGCCCCATACCTCACTGATTGGGGTGATGATGCTGTTGAATATCTTTACCCAGACTCTCACTGGTGGTTTTAGATGGTAAAAATGCCTTCTGATGGCATAAAACTCTTTCTGAGTTTATAGTTGTGTCATTGGACATTTTGGAAAAAAACTGTGTAGTTTATTCACTAATCTTTTTTCTTAGTAGTTATAACATGTCAGACAAATCATGCCTCAACTAGGATTGTAATATATTCAATTTACCCACTAAAACACTTATCTGCTATAACTGGCCACTTAAAGAGACTCTGTAACAAAATGTTCAGCCTTATTTCTTCTATCCTATAAGTTCCTATACCTGTTCTAATGTGGTCTGGATTACTACAGCCTTTTCTGTCTCTGTAATATATCTAATCGTCTTTTCTTTGGCAAGCTTTGTCGACCCAGAGAGGAAGGAGCTGCCTCTGCTGTGATAGGAACAAGTTATGCCCCCCTCCAGGCTCTGTGCGTGTGCTATGTGTATTCCCCACAGACAGTTTGTGAGGCTGAGGGGGGAGGGAGCTGTTGCCTGTCACAAGCAGAGAAACTGTGACCAATCCCAGACTGGAGTGCAGATAATTCACCATGTAATAAAAAACTTGTAGTATACTGTAACATGAGTGTGTGTGTGTGTGTATATATATATATATATATATATATATATATATATATATATATATATATATATATATATATATATATACATACATACATACATACATACATACATACATACATACATACATATACATATACATATTCATATACATATTCATATACATATACATATACATATACATATACATATACATATACATATACATATACATATACATATACATATACATATACATATACATATACATATACATATACATATACATATACATATACATATACATATACATATACTATATATATATATATATATATATATATATATATATATATATATATATATACACATTCATACACACAAATTGGACAGTACAAATTCTCTTTAAAAGGTTGTGATGATATCCCCAATACTGATAGGACCTGGGTTTATACTATACAGTATGTTCCTCTACTCTTCATTAAGGCCTCGTTAACACTTTGGCTGGCAACTGGCATTTTAAAGGCCAGAACAATGAGGAGCTAGTATGGTTGAGGTGAGCCAGGGTGAAAGTCAATAGGGAACAGTTCACCAATCACAGCAATGTCTACAATTTAAAGCATTGTTATTGGCTATATAGTGTGGGCGTATCTGAAACCTACTAGTTTAGGAGGGCACTGTCCACCCAATCACATTATAGGTTGCCATACATTAGAACGATTATGGGCAGATTCGACCAAGAGACAAATTTATCTCTAATCGAATCTGATTAGAGATAAATTTGTCTCTAGTCGAATCTGCCCACACACTACAGGCCGATTCTCATCCGATTTCAGCATGAAATCATCAGGGAATCGGCTGAGCCGCCGCTACCATCCAAAATGTATAAATGTATGTAGTTTAGTGCATTTATACATTACCTGTCCTGTAGCAGCTTTCAAACGGTGTCCGTCCATCTTGCCGGGTAAGCCGCATACACGCTAGCGGTGCATAGCATTTGACGTCAGACGCTATGCGCCGCCGGCATGTATGCGGAACCCGGAGAGATGGACGGAGACCGCGTGGAGGCTGACACCAGACAGGTAATGTATAAATGCACACACACTACATACATTTATACATTGCGGCGGGTTTCGTCGTCGTTCGCAATTTGGCCGCCGTACCGCCGCGCACCCGACCAACTAACTTCGGCCCGAAATTTTCCAGCATGCGTGATCGACCGTGCGGCCAATTTCTGTCCCGAATTTGGTCGCTTTGTCGGTCGGGCATGCACTTGGCAGCACCAATTTTCATCCGATTTGATTATAATAATCAAATTGGATGGTCGATTGGTTGGTTGGGTCGGCTAATGTATAGCCCCCTTATCACGTTAGGGGAATTTCCATATGGACTTTCACACTTGCTCACCTCAACCATACTAGAGCTGACAACGGACCCAAAACCATTATTTTCAATGGACCAATTCAAATTTATACATTCAGTTTTCGTCCGTTGCGTTTTTCACGTCATCCTGGATGTCTGTAAAGAGGCAAGGGAAAGAGCAGCACACCAGGCATTTCTTAAAATTGTGCATCAAACAATGCTGTAATATGGTGACCAGCACTTCCCAGAGATAAATGTCCAGGTCCATTAATGTTCTGCCCCGCTCTTTTGGTGGTGAAGATCTCAGGAGTAGAGATGGTCAATGAGATGCAAAAAAAATTCTTATTGATGCAGGATTATGCAAAAAAAAAAAAAAAAAATTCTTGAAATTCCGCATTAAAGTAAAAGAAAAGTACTCCTGCTACTAGGAACAGTTCTCCAATCACAGCACCAAGCATTGTGATTGGCCAAAGTCTGAAACCTAGCAGTTGGTTCACCTCAACCAATCTAGTGCCAACTGTTCCCCATGAGGTTTCCTGCTGGGTCCCCTAAAGTAGACTAGTGCTGTTTTACATAGCTGATGTAAGTAAAGAACTGTGTAAAGATTGTGGCACTAGTCTAGTTTAGAGGACCCAGCAGGAAACATCATGGTTGGCACTAGAATGGTTGAGGTGAGCCAGGAAGAGAGTCCATACAGAATTCTGCTAACGTGATTGAGTGGACTGTACCCTCTGCAAGGTTTTAGATAGGTTGTAGACTAGTAATGATAAACCCACACTATTCAGCTAATTACAGCACAGTCCCCAGTATCTGCCGGCGCCGGCAGGGATCGCCTGATGCCGAATAAATGTGCTTTCTGGTTGCCCTCTAAATACTTACCAAGCCTCCTCTTGCGCCTAGCGGCTTTCTGGCTTCCCTGTGCACGCATGCTGGCATGTCACCTGACCCGCATCTCGTTACATGACTCCGGAAGCCGGTAGTAGCCCACTAGGTGCTGCAGAAAGTCTGCTAGACATCGCTGGAGGCTCAGTAAGTATTTAAAAAGCCTCAAAACCCGCCAAAAGTAAAGTCCCCGTTATACCTCAGGCATGCCGGTTAGTTGAGACTTCCGTTTGCCTGAGTTCCGTACTTCCATGAAATGCCTTAACCACTTCAGCCTTCAGTCGTTTTTCATCTTATGCATCTGAGCAATTTTCACCTCCCATTCATTTGCCAATAACTTTATCACTACTTATCACAATTAATTGATCTATATCTTGTTTTTTCCGCCACCAATTAGGCTTTCTTTGGGAGGTACATTTTGCTAAGAATTATTTTTTTCTAAATGCATTTTAACAGGAATATTAAGAAAAAAATGGAAAAAAATCATTATTTCTCAGTTTTCAGCCTTTATAGCTTTAAAATAACACATGCTATCATAATTAAAACCCACATATTATTTGCCTATTTGCCCCAGTTATTAAGCCATTTAAATTATGTCCCTATCACAATGTATGGCCCCAATATTTTATTTGGAAATAAAGATGCATTTTTTTAGTTTGGCATCCATAACTATTTACAAGCTTATAATTTAAAAAAATATTAGTTGTATACCCTCTTCACATGTATATTAAAAAAAAGTTCAGACCCTTAGGTAACTATTTATGTTTTGTTTTTTTTAAATTGTAATTTTTTAATATTTTTTTTTTTAGTTAAAAGTTTTATTTGGGTATTTTTTTGGGTGTGGGAGGTAAATCCTTAATTTTAAATGTTATTTATTGTGTCTTTTTGCAATAAAAATGTATGTGCATGTAGTTTTACTATTTGGCCACAAGATGGCCCCAGTGATTTTTTTATTTTCCTATCCTGTGAGCGAGCACATTTTTTTTTTCTTCAGAAAGACCACTGTCTCTGAAAAGAAGCCGTCAGTTTTTCTACTGGGGACTAAGATCAATGAATGGGAACAATGTTCCCATTCATTGATCTCCGGGCTACTGGGGGGGCACGGGAGTGCACTGGCGCACGCGCAGTAGCAGAGCAGCAGCCTTTTGAACTTGAAAGGCGAAAATGGTTAAAGGACCACGATCACGAAGAAGTGTACAATTTATAATAAATGTAATCACGTACAAACAAGAGGTACGTTTCTTGCAGACCAAAATGAGCCATAAATTACTTTTTTCCTATGTTGCTGTCACTCACAATAGGTAGTAGAAATCTGACTGAACCGACAGGTTTTGGACCAGCTTATTTGGGGGACTCTCAGCATGGCCTTTATTCTTTATAAAGACACTCCCTGAAAAGGATTTATAAAAATATGCTAGCCAGCCTCCCTTCTCGCTGCACAGTTTTTTGGCAGTTGGACAGAGCAACTGTCATTTACGAAGTGCTTTTGAAAAGAAAGAAGACACTGAGTATCACCAATGAGGAGATGAGCTGGTCTAAACCTTGTTTGTTTTGTCAGATGTCTCCTACCTACTGTAAGTGACTGCAACATAGGAGAAAAGTAATTTGTCTCATTTTACTCAGGAAAAATGTACTTCTTATTTGTATATGTTTACATGTCCTTTAAATTTGACTATTTTTGCGATAGTGGTCCTTTAAGTAGTAGACATTGTTGTGATTGAAGAACTGTTCCCTATGGCCTTTTTCACTGGCTCAACTCAGCCATACTAACTCCCACTTAGCTGAGTCATTTCTTATTAAGAAGAAGTGATGATGTATTCACGATCTCCAGTGTCGCTGAGTGGTGCACGTACTTTCCCTGATTCAGTAAAAACTATTTTAAAATTAAGATACACCTCGTATCCTTTATTTTATAATTTGTACTTTTTTTGTTGAATAATCATTTTGATAACCTGGAAAGACAGAATGAGAACAATGGTTACGCTCTGAGCCTGGTGATTCCTCGAAGTGCCTAGCCTCAGATGGGATGTACGTTTGGATGGTGATGAGAGACAATTTGGGCTGGATTAGAGAGGAGGAGAAGGAGGGGGGATTTGGCTGTACGTGGATCACTTTCAGCAGCTCTCTGTGCTGGTCTGGAAAAAGAGAGACACACACACATTCACACACAGTCTTCAGGGATTACAAAACTCAGGTCAGGAGAAATAGAGGTACCAGAGAGACTTTGACAGGGTAATGTGAGGGAAAGCCGAAGACAGCAAGCCAGTTACAGGAAGAAACATGGGAAGAGATGTAGGCTTACAGAATGGAGAAGAGAATGAATGGAGATGAAAGGCATATGAGTCGAGGCGATTCATTGATTGCAGACTGAGCAAAAGAAGAATAGCCTGAGATCAAATCAAAGAAGAAGGGGGAGCAAAAGTCTCAGAGTATGAGTAACATAGATGGGGGAGGAACTGCATATAATACAGTAGAGATAAGGAGGAAGTAGAAGAAACTTAAAGACTGCTGGAGTGAAAAGATCTGTTCTTCCCAGAATCCTCCACTTTGCCTCCATGACCAGCCATCCAGTAGTTAGCCTGTGCCTTCTTTGTGTCCTCAGTACCTGCCTTGTGACAGGTCATCCTCAGTGCCTGGATTACAAGCCACCCTTCCAACCATCGAAACCCTTGAATTTTTGCACCGCGTATTCCTCATTTGGGTGCTGTGACATAGGCCAGGACAGAGCCATCTCCGAGCGGTACCACTACATTACAGAATTCTTGGACCACATTGGGATCAGTGCCTGCGGAGAGTACATACAGAACATCTTGTGTCAGGTACTTATTCTACACTGTTATTTTATGACTGCTATAATTTTTCTTCTACTTCTTTGTCGGTGTATCCACCCCTGTTGATGCTGTATCTTCATGGTCTGGCATTATGTGCCATTGCTCTTTCTTGGGTACAATTGATTACATAACTGTAAAAGACTTTGGAGGGGACAATCCAAATGGTACTTGTGATTTCAGCATCACAATGTGGGCATCAGTGAATATGGCACTGGGAATCAGGGTGGTGGTTATTTTTTTTTAATCCCTGACATTCCCTGACTGATTCTTGTCTTCCCTAACCTAACCTAACCCCAAGCTCACCCACTTCTTTGTGTCCAGCCCAAATTGTAATCCCTTACTAATTGCTACCAACCACTCCTACCCAAAAATCATAAACTTAAGCCTAATCTCACCTGAAAACTTTAATTTGCCAAGTGCCTAACACCGACCTTGACTTCTCAACTTCACCCAGGCCTAATCTTAAGGCTGTAAATTATACTTGCCCTATCTCCCAGTCTATTGTAACTTTTCACCTAATACTTTCCCATAACTTGATCTGATAGACCTAGCCTAACCCTAACCAGACCCTAACACCCAGATCCCAACTCTTTTCCTGCTTACTTTATCCCAGTGTGACTATGCCAACAGTGGAAATTTTTAGGAAGTGCATTTGACTGACCCAATTCCAGTTTGTATAAAATCTGCATGCAAGGCGGAATTATATTGTATTTCATTGTCCTTTTCTACTGAGTAGAGGTGTACTTCCGTGTAACCGATTTTATCTTCCTCTCTCTTGTCTGTCAGCAACTGAACATCCATCATCTTAGTCTTTAAAGACCAACAAGCTGTAATATGACTTTCATCTCCTCTTATACTGGGACTTGCAAGTCATCAGCAACCAGATTGAGAGTGTGTGTGTGTGTGTATATATATGAATATATATATATAATATTTGTGGTTCGCAACCACAAAAATAGGATGTGCTACATAGGTTGCGTAAAGCCCAGTAAACTTTTCATGCACTCTTTGCACATTTAAATTTTAGCCAGGTTTTGGGAATATACATCATGACTTGCAGTTCCCCGGTAGCCCATGCTTGCACATGTAGTTACACAGCAAATCAATGTAAAAGAAAACTCTGCATTCATGCCGGTAAAACCTGCAGTGATATTGGAAATGTTCATACGATAATCATGGTCTATGATTTAGGACGGGGTATAAGGTGAAACATATTAGCCTTTTATGGCATACATATTTCCAATAATATAGATGCAGAGTTTTCTGTATGCATTGTACTACGGGCTTGACTGGCCCTCTGATTTGCCTTTTCCAGGAACATGGTCAGTAGTGTCCCTTCTTCAACCTGTACTTCACAGATGCACACTGCCACCACAGTAATACATGTTGGGACCTGCAGTTCCATAATTATACATGTTGGGACTTCCAGATTCACGGTAACACATGTTGGGACTTGCTGTTCTTCAGGAGATGTTAGGACATGCAGACCCTTGGCAGTACATGCTGGGACTTCTAGTTCATTAGCAGCACACATTGGAATCTGATTCACAAAGCATTTCTGTTAAATTATCTCATCTTATTTATTAACTCACAATGTATCTCTCCTTAAATGACTTAACTCATGATTCACCTCTCCTCATATAGCTTAACTCATGGTTTAGCTCTCCTTATCTAACTTAAATTATGGTTTAGCTCTCCTTACTCGACATAACTCATGGTTTAGCTCTCCTTATTTAACATAACTCATGGTTTATCTCTCCCTATCTATTTATCTCATGAATTATCTCTTCTTATTTGTTTATTTCATGCATTAGCACTCCTTACAGTTAAGGTGAAAAATAGGTAACATTTGTGAATCAACCCTTAAGGTGAGATAATTTAACAGAAAATCTTTGTGAATCAGGCCCATTGTGAGTTGTAGTCCCTTAGCAGGCTGACAACAATAAATGCTGAGACCTGCAATTCCCCATCAGATGTTGGGGCATGCAGTTCCTCAGGAGATGTTGGGACATGCAGTTTTTCAGCAGGGGATGTTGGGACATGCAGTTCCTCAGCAGGAGATGTTGGGACATGCAGTTTTTCAGCAGGGGATGTTGGGACATGCAGTTCTTCAGATGTTGGGACATGCAGTTTTTCAGCAGGGGATGTTGGGACATGCAGTTCTTCAGATGTTGGGACATGCAGTTTTTCAGCAGGGGATGTTGGGACATACTGTTCCTCAGCAGGAGATGTTGGGACATGCAGTTTCTCAGAAGGGGATGTTGGGACATGCTGTTCCTCAGCAGGAGATGTTGGGACATGCAGTTTCTCAGAAGGGGATGTTGGGACATGCTGTTCCTCAGCAGGAGATGTTGGGACATGCAGTTCCTCAGGAAATGATGAGACCTGCAGTACCTCAGTATGAGATGATGAGACATGCAGTACTTTAGGATGAGATGATAAAACATGCATTTACTCAGCAGGAGATGTTGGGGCATGCAGTTCCTCAGGAGATGATGGGACATGCAGTTCCACAGGAGGACATGAGACATTCAGTACTTTAGGATGAGACGATGGGATATGGAGTTCCTCAGAAGGAGATGATGGGGTATGCAGTTAATCAGGAGGAGATGATGGGACATGCAGTTCTTTAGGAGATTATGAGACTTGCAGTTTCTCAGGAGATGATGGGACATGCAGTTCCTCAGTAGGTGATGATGGAACATCCAGTTCCTCAGTAGGGGATGATGGAACATCCAGTTCCTCAGTAGGGGATGATGGAACATCCAGTTCCTCAGTAGGGGATGATGGGACATGCAGTTCCTCAGTAGGGGATGATGGGACATGCAGTTCCCCAGTAGATGATGATGGAACATCCAGTTCCTCAGTAGGGAATGATGGAACATGCAGTTCCTCAGAAGGAAATGATGGGACGTGCAGTTGCTCAGGAGGTGATGATGGGACCTGCAGTTCCTCAGTAGATAATGAGACATGCAGTTCCTTAGCAGCAGCACTTTTTGGAACCTTCAATCCCTCATCAGCACACATTGGGACTTGTAGGTCTTAGCAGCAGAGGTTGCAGCCTGCATTTCCTTAGAAGGTTGACAGCAGCAAGTTAGGACTTGCACTTCCTCAACAGCACATGTTGATACTTGAACTACCTCATCTGTCCATGTTGAGAACTGCAGTTCCTCAGCAACACATGTTGGGACTTGCAGTTCTTTAGCAGGGTCACAGCAACTCGTGTTGGGACTTGCAGTTCTTTAGCAGGGTCACAGCAACTCGTGTTGGGACTTGTAGTTCCTTAGCAGACTGACATCAACTCATGTTTGGACTTGTACTTTCTCGGCAGCACCCGTTAGGACATGCAGTTCCTCACCTGCAGGTGCTCAACAGCTTATGTTGGGAATTGCATCTCCTTAGCAGTCTGAAATTAGCACATGTTGAGACTTGTAGCTCCTTATCGGCAGCATATGTTAGAATTTTCAGTTCTTCAGGACTCACAGATGTAACATGACATATTTTTAGGTCTCTCCCTATTTTCTATTCCAAAGCCCTATTTCTTTTATTAGGTGTCTCTTCCACCTCCGCCTCGCTCATTCACCTCTGCCTGGCTCTTGTCCCTCTTGTCATTCAGTCCCCTCCCATGTCCCTTTTCCTGTTGGCTCCCCATCTCCTTCCTGTCTGTCTTTGGTTTGGAATGGCACGTCTGCATCTTAAATGGGTGCTGCATATAATGTGGCTGTTATATAATGTTACTGGCCACCACCACAGGCTGCCTGATAATTAATGAGATGCGCCAGTTTTCCACTCGTGTCTCCCTCGCTTCAGAGGCAAGCCAACCAGAGATCGTAAGGTTAATATTACAGCTGGCATCCGGACAGGGGAACATTTTGCATGTATGAGAGGAAACAGCACAAGGCCCCATTGTGGTCTTTACGGAAACCCCTTCTAAGAGGATGAGAAGAGAGCTATGTCTGAAAGCCAAATATATACAGACAGGGGCCAGAGACGATAGATAGGGGATAATGAGCTAGAGAGAGACCCCTGCAGGCAAAGCCACCAGCGACAAGTGTTTGTTTTCCTGTCAGGCATTGGCATATGAGCAGGACACGTTCTCCATCATTTCCTCCATGTTTGCCTGTACCTCCAGTGACTGCAGACAATGGAGCAGTTGCAGGCATTCCCTCAGTGCAGCCACAAGCAGGGCAGGTGATTTTTATAAAACCAGTCCATGCAGGAGCCTTAATCTGTGAAGTATTTAAATCCCACTTACAGGGACTGTTTTAGAGATTTGTAGAAGGGGGAGTGCAATATATCAGTTTGGACCTGTGGTCATTTAGTTGAGGTACTGCAAGCAAGCAGACATAGAATCGCAAAAGAGGTACTAATCAACTTCCACTCTATGACTACAGAACGTTTTTCCTGAAGCTTTGCTTTAAATGTAGATTGCCCCATGCTATCCTCCACTGCATTAATCATTAAGACCTTCCACTTAAAGTGGTTTGAAACCAAGCATTTCTTCTCTGCTCTAAAAGATTATTTACAGCATAAAATCTACTACCACAAAACAAATTGTAGCAGAACAGCATTCAAACACAGCTCTTTCTTTTTCAGTGGGCAGCTTCCTGCCACATCCGAAGAGATGATAACATTATTTTGTTTACATTTCTTTGTCTGCTACAATACATTCCTAGCTTTGATGAAAATGAGCTCTCTCTGCTGTTGAAGCAGAGAGCTGAGAAGTGATCACTAGACAGATTTTATTATATAAATGTAGCAGCTATGCAATAAAGTGTCTGGGCAGCTTTCAGAACAGATAAACTGTACTTTGTGAGCTTGTAATTTGTATACAGACAATGGGGTTGCTTCACTAATGGTAGCACTGCGTAACAGCGAGAGTTAACAGCTGTTACGAGCACTGTAAAAGTAAGCGTGCTTTGAAGAAAACCTGAACTGAAAATTAAAAGTCAAAATAAACTTTTACTGTCATTGCACGCGACAAGCCCTATTGGCATCATAGTGAGCATAATTCATCAAAGGTCAGCGCAGGTTTAGAAAGTCATTGTATGTAGGGAATGGTAAATTCTTCACCACAATATATCAAATGCTCAGAGGTAGGTATCCGCCAAACATCAAAACTAGAAAAGGCTTACCAGCTCCCAACAACCCACATTATAAGGTTGTGAAATGGCTCAGGTCACAGATAACGTTCAGGGAACATCAGACGTCGTGAAGATCCAGTGGACATCCGTATGGAGGTAAAGTTTCAGGAATTTGTATAGGAAAACAAAAACGGCAATATCTAAGCGTAACCCGTTTATTTAGATAAAATTTCTTTAAAAGGCAGTAGACATAAAAACGATAACTCACATACGGGGCCCATAAACAGGGAACCCCAGAAGATTAGCGCGCATGTAATGGTCAATCGTAGATCAATAGACAATGGTGCCGCCTGTTATCTTCCTGACCGGTTTCGCAGTCTTGCGTCATCAGGGGAGAAAAGGCGAACAGGCGGCAGTGAGCATAATGGAGGACTGGGCAGTACGTACGCTATGCTGCTGAATTGCAGCATAGCAAACAGCATCATCACTAGTGTGGGTCCAGTCACATTAAAGGACTTGATCCCCGCACTCTGACCCAAGTGCAGGGATCAAGGGCCAATAAGAGTGCAGGGATCAAGTCCTTTAATGTGACTGGACCCGCACTAGTGATGATGCCGGTAGGATCGGAGCCGCGTTATGTTGATAGCATTCCCGATGCTGCAGTTCAGTAGCATAGCGTACGCTGACTGCCCGGTCACCCATTACGCACGCTATGATGCCAATAGGGCTCTGCCTCTGACACAGGAGATCAGGGTTCAAATCTCGGCTCTGCCTGTTCAGTAAGCCAGCACCTATTCAGTGCGGAGACCTAGGGCAAAACTACCTAACACTGCTACTGC
This sequence comes from Hyperolius riggenbachi, assembly GCF_040937935.1. Lineage (NCBI taxonomy): Eukaryota > Metazoa > Chordata > Amphibia > Anura > Hyperoliidae > Hyperolius > Hyperolius riggenbachi. The sequence goes on from NC_090653.1 coordinate 83,690,542, forward strand.
CTATAGAGGGCACCCTAGTGGCTGCAGCTCTGGTGCTTTGAGTGCGCCCGGGAGAAAAGCGCAATATAAATATTTGTCTTTTAGCATGCAATGACAGTAATTAAGGCACACTTACTTTGAGGGCCCATTTCCACTATCGCGAATTCGCATAGCAATACAAGTGAATGGGACTGTTTCCACTTGTCAGGATTCCTTTGCGTTTTTCTGTGCAGGAAAAATTCGCATGGCAGAGCCATCAGAATTTGCATACCGCTATGCGAATCGCATACAATGTATTTAACAGGAAATTAGCATGCGGTTTGGGTATGCGAATTTTCATGTGAATTCGCATAGAAACAATGGAAAATCACACCAGCACTGCCATGGTTAAATTTGCATACATCGTCATCCATGCGAATTCGCATGAAAATTCGCATAGACCCGCATGCAAAATTCGCATCCGCATGCAATTTTTTTCCGCGACGATTCCCACCGCACAAGTGGAAATGCAGCCTCACAGTGCTTGTAACAGCTGATAACTCTCGCTGTTAAACAGTGCTACCATTAGTGAATCAGCCCCGATATTACTTGTGCACAAAAGAAAATATGGTAACTCAACAAGGGTGAAGAGGTGCCCAGGATAAGTTAAAACCGAGTTAAAAACTGTTACAAACGTGAAAAGATAGAAGTAGCTTACTTTTCAGGATGACATAATTGGTAAAGGATAAAGTTTTTATTTGCACCAGCTTTATCCTTTACAAATTGATTGTGTCATCCTGAGAGGTAAGCCACCTCTACCTTTTTTCGTTTTGAACTCACCTTATCCTGGGCGCCTCTTTGTCGTCGTGCTAGCTCACCTCCCCTGCTTCCCAGAAGGGGAGGAAGTTACGGTCTACAGTGGCCCTGCCACTGGTCGTACCAAGGATGTGATCACCTTACATCCAGCCATCCCTGGAGGTCCCCGAGTGGAGATGGTCATGTGTTCTCCACCTGCTTCATGTGGTTGGTTGCGCAACCCACTCTGAGAATATTTTGAATACTCTTTTTTTCCCCCCAACAAACTGAGTGACATACTGCGCTATTGGGCTCCTGTTGTAACTATGGGTAATAAAAAGTGGGAAAACATTTTTATTGAATGTTATGTCAGAGTTTTATCCCTCTTTAAGTCTAATACATAAAACTATATGCCTTATTTTGCTCCTTCAATCTATCTCGGATTCTTATTTGATCAATATACAGTTTAGTTCTTGCAATTAACTTTTTTGTTTTGTTTTATTAGGAGTGTTCACCTTATGCAGCCCATTTATACGATGCTGAAGATGCCAACACACCCCTTCGTGAACTTCCCGGTCTCTGCGGTAATTACTGTACCGAGTTCTGGTTCCGGTGTCGGTCCACGCTTAGTCTGATCATTGAGGGCAAGGACCTTTCAAACCTAGAAAGCGATGTGGTCAAATTCTGCCGCTACCTGACACTAGATGATGTAAACTATTGCTACCCCAATGTCCTCACTAATGCAGAACTGAACAGTGGCCTGGGGGAAGTGAAGGAAGATGAAGAGGGGTGTCTCCAGCTTTGCTTACAAGAGATTGCCAATGGATTGCGCAATCCGGTAGCTATGGTTCACGCCAATGATGGGACACATCGCTTTTTCATAGCTGAGCAAATGGGCTATGTGTGGGTCTATCTGCCTAATGGATCACGAGTGGACAAACCATTCCTTAATGTCTCCAAAGCTGTATTGACCTCCCCATGGGCAGGAGATGAGAGAGGATTCCTTGGCATTGCCATGCATCCCGACTATCGTCACAATGGAAAGTTTTATGTCTATTATTCTATCTATGCAAAGAAGGAAGAGAAGATACGAATAGCAGAGTTCCACGTCTCTACGCAGGATGTGAACATGGCGGACCACAAATCAGAACGGTATGGCTCTTAGAAATAACTATTGGAAGGAGACTTCCTGAATATGTATTGGAAGGAGACTTCCTGAATATGTACTGAAAAATGTATGTACTGAAACTAATTTTACAATTATTTCAGGAAACATAACTATTTTACTTGTGGTGGTCAGTGGGGATAAATGTGCTAAATAACACACTGTGTGACATAGCTGAGGTGATGGAACACCTGAACAAGAAATAGTAACTGGGTGGATCCGTAGATGAACTACTCAGAGGCTCAGACTCTGGCCAAATAATATTTTGGGTGTGCTTTTCACTAGTGTAGCATCTCCCTGTTTGTAAGAACACTTACTTCATCTGCCATGTCTGACGTCCTAGCTGGCTGCACGATTCTCATGGCCAACAAAGTGTTCTCTCTGCGGAGGTGCAATATACCATTTGATCAATAAAGCAATTACATTATTATTGATTTTCCTTCTGAATCTGTATATATGGCACTGCAGCACCTTCCACTGTTGACATGCAGTAGGCATGTCTATACTGCAGTCAGATGATTGTTCTTATACTTCTGCACTGCTCCATTGTTTACCAGAGTCCAAAAATCCACTTGAAATGATTAAAGTGGTCACTGAGTAGCCAGATATCCATTTGCCTGGTCTTGTCCTAGTACTGTACTCAGGTATTCTTTCCCCAGCCAGGAACTAGTGGTTAGCACTCTTGCCTTGCAGCGCTGGGTACCCGGTTTGATCCCAGCCAGGGCACTATGCGCGGAGTTTGAATGTTCTCCATGTGTCTGTGGGTTTCCTTTGGGCACTCCGGTTTCCTCCCACATCCCAAGACATACAGATAAGTTAATTGGCCTAGCCCTAAATTGACCCTAATGGTTAGATTGGGAGCTAGCTAGTATAGTGCCCAGTATAGCTAGTATAGTGCCCAGTATAGCTAGTAAAGTGCCTAGTATAGCTAGTATAGTGCCCAGTATAACTAGTATAGTGCCCAGTATAACTAGTATAGTGCCCCAGTATAGCTAATATAGTGCCCAGTATAGCTAATATAGTGACCAGTATAGCTAGTATAGTGCCCAGTATAGCTAGTATAGTGCCCAGTATAACTAGTATAGTGCCCAGTATAACTAGTATAGTGCCCAGTATAACTAGTATAGTGCCGAGTATAACTAGTATAGTGCCGAGTATAACTAGTATAGTGCCGAGTATAACTAGTATAGTGCCGAGTATAACTAGTATAGTGCCGAGTATAACTAGTATAGTGCCGAGTATAACTAGTATAGTGCCGAGTATAACTAGTATAGTGCCCAGTATAGCTAGTATAGTGACCAATATAGCTAGTATAGTGACCAGTATAGCTAGTATAGTGCCCAGTATAGCTAGTAAAGTGCCTAGTATAGTGCCCAGTATAGCGCCCAGTATAGCTAGTATAGTGCCCAGTATAGCTAGTATAGTGATCAATATAGCTAGTATAGTGACCAGTATAGCTAGTATAGTGCCCAGTATAGCTAGTAAAGTGCCTAGTATAGTGCCCAGTATAGCTAGTATAGCGCCCAGTATAGCTAGTATAGTGCCCATTATAGCTAGCAAAGTGCCTAGTATAGTGCCCAGTATAGCTAGTATAGCGCTTAAGTGTGGGTGGGTGTGTAGGTAGTTCCCCCCACGGCCGCCGCTCCTGTTACCTTATGAGCGGCGGCCGCTTCCTTCCTCATATTCCCCCAGGCGCCGCTCTCCTCTAATCCGCATCTTTTATTACAGCATCGCGTATTGCGGCTGCTGTAAGGAAGGGAAGGAAGCGTGGCAGTGGCTTCCTGTAGCGACGATATGCATCGCCGTTACCATGGGAACCCTGCCGTGCTTCCTTCCCTTCCTTACAGCAGCCGCAATACGCGATGCTGTAATAACAGATGCGGATTAGAGGAGAGCGGCGCCTGGGGGAATATGAGGATATGAGCAGCCGCCGCTCATAAGGTAAAAGGAGCGGCGGCCGCGGGGCGGAAGGGGCGAGAGGCCAGACGCCGCGGCCCGGAGGAAAACTGCCAACGGACCGGCAGTGGGCCCCGGCCCGGTGGTTGGGGACCCCTGCTCTAGTGGATAAGCGTGCAGAGGCAAACAGTGGTAGAGCAGATAAATGGTAGATGAACAGAAAATTAAACCTCGAAGCCGTCTTTTTTTAAGGCTTAAGCCTTTTTGGTGATCAATAATTTTACAGTAGAGTCCTGGTTATCTGAAACAAACCAGCAGTCTCAACCAATTGGCACAAAGCGCCGGCAGTACGCATAGGGGTGAAGGCAACATCTTTGGCGGTTTGTGGGCTCTGCTATGCTTAAAGAGACTCTAAAGCCTTTTAAAATCACCTTTTTATTAGCCATTTATGTAAAGCAGTATCAGCCAAGCTAAAATGCCACATTCCCACGTCAGAATGAGGTAATTAAACCCGCTAAATACCGAGGCAAAATTTTGCTGCCCGGGGAGGCAGAGCTTAGCGCTGTAGTTCTGCCTCCATTCGCGTCAATCCTCCACTTATCGCCGCCTCTCCCCCGCCTCTCTCAGTGAAAGAAGACTGAGAGAAGCGAGGAGAGGCGGCGATCAGCAGGGATTGACGCGAGTAAAGGCAGAGCTACAGCGCTAAGCTCTGCCTCTATTAGGAGGCGATCCACGCATTTGGCCCCAGGGATTTGGGGAGTTTAATTACCTCATTCTGCCACGGGAATGCAGCCGTTTAGCTTGGCTGATACTGCTTTACAAAAATGGCTAATAAAAGGGTGATTTTTAAAAGGCTTCAGACTCTCTTTAAAGACTGGGTTCCAACTTTTAATACAGAGTTCATGGAAAGTATATAGAGCGGGATGTATAGTACTGTGTTAGCTAGGCCTATTTTTAACATGGAGTCTCAAGCAACCAGAAAGCACACTTAGGGCCAGTTCACACTGTCCATAGAAATGTTTCCAGAATGGAACGTGCTGTATTCCGATGGATGCATCCTATGTTGTATCAATAGGATCTGTTCACATTAGTCCATTTGAAATAGATCCATTTGGTCTGTTCAACTGAACTGATTGCAAATATAAGGAGACTGCGATAATTCCATATTGACAGATGCATCAGGGAATGTAAGTCACAGATGAAAAACTGATGCCCAAATAAAAACTGATCCTTCTGGTGGATCAGTTTTTCATCCCCCACCAGTGCCGGATAACCAAGACTCTACTGTAGCTGTAACCCTTCCTAAAACTGACCCAGATACGAGAATTATGTTACCAGTCTTGGACAAGCATGCAGCCAGAGGCGTGGCACCATCAGCACAATCTGTCAGTGGGCAAAAGCTGATCATTCATGGTCTGCAATGCCTAAATCTTGCCTACAATGACAACAGAAGCCGGGAAGCCAGACCTGGTGCATTATCACCTTTTACAGTGTATGCGAGGTATGTACTGAATGCAAGGTACCCATAAAATTGGGTTGTCTCTCAAACAACCTCTGACTGAACTTCAGTGGTAGATTCTTCTTATTCTTGTTTTCTGATCTTCAGTCCCCATCTGCCATCTTGCTAATGCTACATACTCACCAGAAGTAGGATCGGGGAAGCCACGGCGACGCGACGAATAAGCGTTCCCCGATCCCTCTTCCTATCACAGGAACACGCGATGGCACATGACAGGCGCGAACGAGAGTTCAACTGATCACAGGACTTTGCACGGGAGTCGTCGGGAATCTTAATGATCCGCCGTGACGGACGTAATCGTAGCTTGGCTCAAAACATCGCGCACATGTACCTACATCACAAAATCATGGAAACGATCGCTATTCATGCAAAAAAACACCAGCTGCAGGAGAAATAACATGAAAAGTCACATTGTGGGTACGTGCCTGTAGGGCCCCATTTGATATGAATCGTATGCTTGGGGGCCAGTACAGGATCCTGTACCTGTAATGTTTCTTTCCAAAGGCAGCTGATGGAATTAAGCTCTTTTTTTCTCAAGGTAGCTGGCAGCTTGTAATACTGCATTGTAATGCCAAGATTCTGTGTAGACAACTGTTAATTTAGTTCAAAGGAACAGTCTCCACACTTCAGAAGTGTACTTACAGAGCGTTTACTTGCAATCTGCCAGATTAAACAATAGGGTGGAAGGAGGTCCAGCAACTTAAGCAGAACAAAGTAGTTTACACAGAAATCATTTATAGGTAATAATGTCAGCAAGCAGCCACCTGCTAATCATACTACGCTGAGTGGCCAGAGAAATCAGAGACAACCTATAATAACGAGTTGGCACACCTATAGCTCTGATCATAGCCGATCTTCTCCTTGGCATGGACCCAACAAGATGCTGATACCGTTGCTGAGGAATGTTGTCCTATGCTGACATAATGGCAGCTCTAAATTGGGTCAGATTGGATGGTGGTGTTTCCAAGCTTTGAAGTGACCTTTCAACTTCATCCTATGAATGCTCAATAGGATTGAGGTCAGGGGGACTGAGCTGGCCATGGAAGCAGTTTAAACTCTGATATTCCTCAAAGCAATTTGAGACCGATCGAGCACAGTGGCAAGGGGCCACTACAGGACTCTTTTCCTATTTTTCTGAGATTCCAAAGCCACTCTACAGCATGAAGTACTCCTGCTTTCCTTAATTAGAGAAGGGGAAAAGTAGTGATAGTAGAAAGGACCAGTGTGACAGTATGTGTGGCTGTGGCTAGAGAGGTGTTGGGTGAGGATGATTTCTACCAGATGTTTTGCATTAAAAGAGGTCCTTCATTCTCATCTCAGAGAGTTTAGCCAGGCACATGCAACTTTGATTGGCAAATCAATGACCATTTTTTCCCACCTCCATGTAGTAGGAGAGCTAACAGATTTTGAATACTAACAGCTGATTATGTAGGTGACTTCTCATACTACATGGAGGTGGTAAAATTGGCCAATCAAATTTGGAAGTGTGTATGCACCCTTTAGCCTGGTACATACTGTACCTTCAATTTTGATTGACCAATAATTGGACAATTTTACGTCTTCCACGTAGTGTGAGAGATTATCTACAGAATTTGTTCATAGTACTCAAAAAGTGTTGGCCATTATGCTACATGTAGGTAGTAAAATTAGTCAGTCATTGGCCAATCAAAATAGGACGCGTGTACTGAGCTTTAAGTAGATTTTGAATACTATGAGCAGATTTTGTGGGTAAACTCTCATACTACACGAAGGTGGCAAAATTGGTCAGTGATTCGCCAATCAAAATTGAAGATGTTTACCAAGCTTAAAGTGTACCTGAGACGAAGAGGGGGGAATCCATACATACCTGGGGCATCCTCGAACCCCCTCCAGGCTTACTGCACCCTTACCGTCCTCCTCCGCCTCCTGGATATTTTGAAACTGGCCCCGAAAAGTCCTCCAGTTGAGGCCAGTCGGCTCGGATGCAGTCTGGCCAAACGCACTCCCCTGTTGTGCTCACATGGGCGGGAGGGTTATGCGCCTGTGCAGTACTGCACAGGATGCTACAGACCAGGGAGTGTGGCCGAGCATGCGCAGTACGCCAGGGACAGGAGGATTTTCTGTGGCCAATTTCAGAAGAACCAGGAGGCAGAGGAGGACAGCAAGGGGGCTGGGGGAAGCCCCAGGTATGTATACATTTTTTTCCCCTCTTCGTCTCAGTCTTACTTTAAGGCATATGAATAGATTGTGAGCTCTGCTGAGGGACAGTAAGTGATGTAATTTGTCCAACAGATTTTGTAGAGTGTTTCATAATATGGCAGCAGCTCTATATAAAAAGGGTAAATAATTCAAAATAGATTGGCCTGCTGTTCCAGCATCTGTACCTCTGAGTTATTACTCTACAGCAGGAGCTTGATGGACTTCAGGCTGCCTGGATCTCATCTGGTATTTGGGAGGTTGCAGAGAACTGCCTGATTTATTTGTGAATAGTAATCTGAGAATGGCAATGTGACGCAGCTGTTTCCATATTAATTGTCTGGCGGTGGAGAATATATACTTTGTGGTGAGGAGTGGGAGAAGCGGACAGAGATTTCGGCACGTACACACAGGGATCCGGAATCCTCTGCACACGGTGCTCAGCTCATTGTAAACTATCCGCTGCACAACATACAGGATGCTATAGCTGAGGTACGATAGGCAGCACTGTGGCACGATGATATATAACACTGAGGCACACAATGATATGTAACACTGGACACTGGGGCCCATTAGTAAGTAACACTGAGGCCGGTTTTACATTTATTTTTTGAGTTGTGATGCTCCTGTTGCATTGCACCGCAACAAATGACTAGTGTATTACCCTGCGGCACAGTGCGCCAACAGGGTCATAGCGCTGCTCCCCACTCATTGACATACTCCCTGCTAGACATCACAAGGGTTCCCTGGGATTCCCGTCTGTCTGCTCATGTGCCTTGTGATGGATCGTACTCCGTCGTTTACACTACGTGCGTCGCCCATAGACTACCATTACCCCAAGCACCATGCAGGACTCTGAGGCAGGGAACACACTTGATTATTTTCGTGTGCGTTTTCTGCACAGAAAAACTGAGAACTCATGTTAATCAATGGGCTAGTTCACACTTAATGTGTTTTTCGCATGCAGAAAAAAAACTGACATTCTGCATGATGACTCTGCACATTTTGTCAGTTTTCTCTATCAATTACATCAGCTGCTGTGAAAAAATGTGTGCGTTTTCTTGCATAAAAACACACTTGGTGTGCAGGAAATGTACGCAGAAAAACGCGCGTGGAAAACTGAAAGGCGAGTGCGTTCCCTGCCTGAACAGATGTAAAAAAGCAATTCTGGACCTACCTGTGGTTTCCTCCAGCCCCCTGTAGACCACAAGTTCCTTCTGCGTCCTCCGGGTCCCCTCCGTGATCCCGCTGGCGTCTCCGGTAGGTGAGCGACTTCAGCCAAAGTCGCACATGTGCGGCCTATCCAGGCACCCGTTGCGTCATCGTGCCCATTGCTGTAAAGGTGCTGTTCATGCGCAGTACTTGAAAGACTGGACCACGCATGCGCAGGACCTTTGTGGCGACAGGCGCAATGATGCGTCGGGTGCATGTGCGACTTAAGTTGAATTGCCAGGTTTGCGGAGCTGCAGCAGGACCACGGAGGGGACCAAGAGGACACCAAGGGACCTCGCGGGCTACGGGGGCTGGAGGAAGCCCCAGGTAAGTTCAGATTTGCTTTTTATGCCACTGTACTTCCGGCACACCACAAGGGACCGCAGTAAGTGTGAATGTCTCCATAGACTTTAATTGCTTTTGCGGTCCATTGTGGCAAAATAGGGTAATGCAATGCAGGTATACCATGCATGTATAAAAGGAGTTGCGGGCACATTATTGATGTGTAACACTGAGGCACATAGAAGAACTGTTGGAGGTTTTGATGGTTCTATTATACTTCATTCCAGGAAATAGATATCTAGCCCTAGTAGATAATCTGCACACAATCCAGAATGATACACAGACCATGTGAATAAGGGCCTGCGGTATGTTCTCTCCATCATTCACAACCCTCACCAGCAGCATTCCTGTTACCAGGAATGTGTCTGCATCATGCTTTCTGTCCCAATTGTCTGCAGCGATGTAACATATAGTTTGTGGTGAGGAGTCTGCTGGCAGGAAGGAAGCGCAGAGGAAAGGATAAGCTATCCACAGTGTTGTAAGTAGAATGCTGGATGAAAATAGAAGTGTGTGCAGCCTCCTCAGGATGTTCTACAAAGAAAAGGACATTCAGAATGTCAAGTGTCCTGTCCTGCATAGTCTTGTGTTGTTTGTGAGCTCCTTGTATGTCTTATCTTGTATGTTAAAGACTAACCAGCAAGCTCATGGTGACCCAGAACTCTTGTATGTTAAAGGGACCCTGAGCAGTGGTAAAAAAAAAAGCAAATCTGGACTTACCTTGGGCTTCCTCCAGCCCGCCCATAGCCCACGATGTCCCTAGGTGTCCTCTGTGTCCCCTCCGTGGTCCCGCTGGCAGCTCTGTAAACCTGGCGACTTCAGAGGTTCAGTCTTTCAGGTACTGCGCATGTGTAGGACCCTTACAGCGACAGGTGTGATGACGCGCCGGGTGCCTAAACGGGTCGCGCATGTGCAACTTTGGCCGATGTCGCGCACCTAATGGAGCCCCCAGCAGCACCATGGAGGGGACCCGGATGATGCTGAGGGACCTCGGGGGCTACAGGGGGGCTGAAGGAAGCTTTTTTTTAACTGCTGTTCAGGGTCCCTTTGACCCATTTATCAATTTGCATAGCTGCGTAATATGTTGGTACTTTATAATTACAATAAATAATAAATAAGGTAAAAATCTCTGCAGCTAACACAGATTGCCCTGTGAGCGGTGCTGTCTCAGCACAAGGTGATCGCTTCTGGATATAGGCTTTATTATGTCATGCAATAATGAAGTCTGTTCTATTATCCCAGCTAGGTCAACATCTGCAAGGAGTTTTGTATGTTCTCCCCGTGTCTGCGTGTGTTTTCTCCGGGCACTCCGGTTTCCTCCCACAAGAAAACATACAGATAAGTTAATTGGCTTCCCCCTAAATTGGCCCTAGACTATGATACATACACTACACAATATAGACATATGGCTATGGTAGGGATTAGAATGTGAGCCCCTCTGAGGGACAGTTAGTGACAAGACTGTATATACTCTGTAAAGCGCTGCAGAAGATGTCGGCTCTATATAAATACAAAATAATAAATAATAATAATTATTATATGCTGTCTCCTAGCATATAGGACTAACATTGGGAACTGAAAGTAGGCTTTGCAGTGCCTCCCAATTTTTTCAGATAATGGAAGAAGGTCACTTGAGCCACACCCCTGATCACTCCCCTGACACACCCCTAGTCACTCATACTATAAAGTTTTCATAAGAAAAGTATGTTGTTTTATAAAACAAACCACATTTATCCTGATTAATTTTCCCTCATATTAACATTTAGAAATAAATCAATTTAAAAGATGGAAATAGAATTTAGAGTCAATTAAACACATTTTTCTGTAGAAAAATACATATATTTACATACATCTGTACGTGACTGATGAAAGGGGAATACATGCGGCAGAAAGAGGGACAGGGTTCCCAAAGAGGGACTGTCCCTCCAAAGAAGTGACAGTTACGAGCTATGGTGGTACCTGCAACTCTGTTTGCTTTGCAGAACCCCCAGACCAAGACTGGTCTCTATCATAAATATTGACTGCTTGTCAAAACTGTAATCCACAACTGGTGGTGTACATACAGAGCCATAGACCCCAGTGCAAATTATACCTTGACCCCACCAGAGCTGTAAATTTAGTTATCACACTAGACTGTGCGCCAAAATCTGCTTTCTACTCACAGCTGCAGTTTGAGAGCCTAGGATGGAGGGTAGAGGGACTGTTTGTTTATGAACACCAATATTTAAAGAAAAAATAGGGATGATCTTTATAGTGCCAATGCAGAGCTCATTCAGTAGTTATAGGAGTGCGGGCCTTCTGATGCAGGGGCCCAGATGCAGTCACAACCTCTGTCCTGCTAGTGACAGCTCTGCATTACACCGGTGGCATTTTTCGGTATTGTAAGGGTCCTTGACTGATGACCTCCTAAAGCGAGGACCCTTAAAGACACAATACACAAGAATGCTACTACATGCAGAGCTAGTGCTAGTGGGAGGGAGTGTGAGTGACACTCTCACATAAGGCGCCTATAGGCACGAGCCTACAGTGCCTTACTGAAAATCTGGCCATGTTCCCAGGTTTAGCTTTTTCTCGGAGTGTAATCAAGCCTTCTACCATTCGATTCCTGGAGTAATAGGCAAGATCTTGCACTTGTAAATAATTGTCTATGTTCTGTATGTGTTATGGACTGACTTACATACTATCATATCTGTGTATTCTCTTACATACTATCATATCTGTGTATTCTCTTACATACTATCATATCTGTGTATTCTCTTACATACTATCATATCTGTGTATTCTAGAATAATCCTAGAAGTGACAGAACCCGCATCCAACCACAATGGGGGGCAGATCCTGTTTGGAGCTGACGGATATCTGTACATCTTCACTGGCGATGGAGGACGGGCTGGTGATCCATTCGGAGAATTTGGGAATGCCCAGAACAAGTAAGCATCAATGGTTCTGCCATGAAAATCCGCATGCATACTTATGACATGTGCATTGTCAACCATGGATAGGAAGATAATCAACATCATAATTTATTGGTTACAGCATAAATATATACTTGTACCCTGTGTACATTTAGCAATGCAAGCCCTTGCCTTACCACCTCTGCAGGCAGCTCCTGTATTATATACAGTGATTTCATAGTATTTCCGTTTTCTTTTTAATAAATCAATGTTATTGATTATAAAATACAAAACAAGAAGGGGTATAGTACAGCTCTTGTCTCCAACATGTAGAGAAAGGTATGCAAAGTTGAAAAACATGAATATATATCCATTACCTTACAGAGGTAATGGATATATAGAGGCTTACAGAATAGTTTTTCCATTTTCTAACACTGACGTGAATTATAAAGCTCAGTAACACTTACAGCACCCGGTATTCAAAACAATCACACTGGGTAGTCTGGTCTTGGGAGGCCTTCTCCTGTAAGAACACATTGCCTGGCTGTTTGCAGATCAGCATGTTCTGCATTATGGAAAGGGGAGAAGGACAATTAGTGTTTGTGTTGTCAACCACTGTCGCCTGCGTTGGGAAGTAACAGTATATTATGATTTTCCAGTGTGCCTGATCACTTATGGCTAGACAAAGGGTGGCAGGGGACCACTTGTCCATACTTTCAGTAGGCATCCAAAATGGTCCCGAATAATTGTTACAGGCAACCGAAGTTAAAAGTGTATACAAGGTATAAAAGAAAGTCTGGCTGATTAAGGCCGTGTTCACAGTGACTATTGTGCTCCCTCTGACAGCAGGAACGCAACGGATCAGGAAAGCGGCGCCGCACGTTACGCCATATACAGTCAATGAAAAATATGCTTCGCTGTAACCATTAACGTGCATTTTGCGGTAATACATTGCATGCAGTGCGTTACCAAACCGCATTCCTATGTACTGCAACACACTCGCCACACTGTGAAAGTTGCATAGGTGGTGCATTGTACTGCGGTAAGCCCCGTTACATAGCGCTCGTTACACTACACCGCAATGCACCACTGTAAATGTGGCCTAAAAGCTCTGCTGTTACTCTAGCATTTCTTTAGAGCAGCGCTGGTATGTCCCAGCCATCCATAGAGGCTGTATATTCTACACTGATATTAGAAGAATAACAACACATACTGGGACATTCAGTGTAGAATTTATAAGTGGAAATGCAGTTTATATATTGTGAGTGACTCACGCCTCTTGCTCACTACGTCACACTGTGTTACTCTTTCCCGTGGCAAGGGCCATGCAAGTCTATAGAGACTTACAAACATCATGTGATGCGGTGCGGTGGACGTATCCAAATCACCGCAATGGCTGCAGCGAGTTACCACATGATCTGTGCCTACCGCACAGATTATGCAGTGATCCAAGTCAATGGGTGACGCAGCAGGTGAGCTCGATAGAGCTTTCCCGGATCGTCACTCGGACAGCACCCCTGGATGAGACTTGTCTCCCTCCCCACCGTGGACAGGAACTGCAAAAGAACAAATTTGCATAAGCAACAGGCAGCCTGCTATATAAGCCACTTACTTTGCTGCTATACCTCAGTATAGTTTCCTGTCCCGGACGGAACGGAGGGAGAGGTCTCCAGGGTGCCATCCATGTCAGTCGGCAGGGGCAGCGTGTAGCAGGACTCCGATTAGAGCTGAGCAGTGATCAGTGGGGAGTCCTGCAGCGAATGGGAGGCTTCTCCAAGGAAGGCAGCGGTGTTATGCACGCAGGCGCGCGCATGAAGAGGTCACTTCCGCTTTACCCGGAAGTAGTCACGCGCTGGCGTCCCGCGTGATCTGAGGTCTGCAGAGCGGCAGGGGCCGCGGCGGAGAAAGGTGAATCAGCGGAACAGCTGATTGTAATTACATTAAGACGCCGGGCCAATCAGGCGGCAGGGCCGCGGCGGTGAGAGGGAATCAGCCTAGGCTGATTATTTAAGGTATGTGAGCTGATTTGCATAATTATGCGGCAGGGGCGGCATTAAGTGTTATCAGCTGGGTCTGTTAGAGGTATTTATTTGGAGGTGAGTCCATGACTCAGATGTTACTGGAAGTCATGGAGGACGCTTCAGGTTCAGCTCCTTTGCAGTCTGCTAAGTCTGGACAAGACCCCTCTCTGGCAAGTAGATGTGGTATCTGAAATACTCCTGCTTGTTATTATTATTTACTATGGAACCTCTAGTAATATTTGTTCCTTGTTTGTGGTTTTTTGTAGCCTAAAAAACATGACAAGTCGGACAAATCTGATAAAAGTGATAAAACTGACAAATCTGCTGCTCAATCCGGTCAGCATGGGTCAAGCAGGTCTGAGAAGAAGTGTGCAATTTGTAACAATCGTTTTTCTTCATCATCCTCTAAGAAGTTATGTCAGAATTGTACAGAGACGGTTGTTAAGGATGAATCACCTGTCATATTTAAAGATTTAATGGGCTGGATGAGATCTGAGATGTCTTCAGCAATTAAAGAGATTAAAGACTCTGCCATTGCTTCACAGTCTATAGTTGCTTCTGAGGTTCCAGGAACTAGTGGAAATATGGATTCAGTGCCTACAGTTGTTGTTCCGGCATCCCCTGTTCTGAATTTACCCCAGCCGGGTCCCTCCGGATCTAAGCGTAGAAGAGAGAGTGAAATAGAAGGTTCTAAATTATCTGAGGGAGAGATTTCTGAGTTAGATCAGCCATCAGATATGGAAGAGGAGGTCTCTAATGTTGACAGATCAAAATTTGCTTTCTCAACTGATTTAATGAAAGATTTATTGGGGGCTATGTATGATACAATGGGTATCAAGACAGAGAAAAAGTCTTTGACACCTTTGGATGAGATGTACAAAACTTTGGCGGATCACCAGCCTCAGTTTATCCCAGTTCATTCCACCCTAAAGGGTATGATTAAGAAGGAATGGGATAACCCTGAGAAGCGAGCCTTTTGGCCTAGATCCTTATCCAATCGTTATCCTTTCTCTCCGGAGGACCAGGGATTTTGGGGCCCTCCGCCTAGGTTGGACCCATCTTTTTCAAGGGTGTCAAAGAAAACGGATTTATTATTTGAAGACTTTGGTAGTCTGAAAGACCCAATTGACAAAAAGATGGACAACCTTCTGAGTAGAGCATGGGAATCCTCTTCCTTGACTTTAAACCCGCAGTAGCCTCCACTGCAGTGAGCAGATCATTAAGGTCATGGCTAATAGAAATGCAAGATAAAATTGCTTCTGGGGTTCCTCGAGACAAAATTCTTGATGACTTTCCTAAGGTTTTAAATGCCTCCAATTATATGGTGGATGCATCGGATGACACTGTTAAGCTTACGGCTAGAACAACTGCCTTGGTTAACTCAGCTAGAAGAGGCATATGGGTTAAAACTTGGAGTGGTGATAATGCCTCAAAATCTAAATTGTGCGGAATACCATGTGAAGGTGGGCTTCTGTTTGGATCCAAGTTGGATGATACACTAGATAGAACTTCAGATAGAAAGAAAAATTTTCCAGAGAAGAAAAGACCATTCCAGTATAAGCGGCCATTTCGTCCCCCTAACAGGTCAGAGCAGGACTCCAAGTCCTCCAAGGGTAAGCGTTGGGCTCCATACAGACCACAGAAATCAAAACCCAACTTTAATCCGGCCAAAAGGCAGGATAAGCAATGACGCCAGAATCCCAGTGGGGGGGAGGGTTGCAAATTTTTTTAGAGGAATGGCAGCCTCGGTTTACAAGTCAGTGGCTGCTAAAGATTGTATCAGAGGGATACCGGATCGAATTCAATCAGCATCCTCCTCTGAGGTTTTGCATTACTCCCCAACCACAAAACCAAACAAGGTGTCAGGCATTACAGAACGAGGTCCTATCCCTACTAGACAAGGGGGTAATAAGATATGTCCCAAGTTGTCAGAGAGAAAAAGGGTTCTATTCTACAGTGTTTCTGGTGAAAAAGCCGCAGGGATCTTACCGGTTCATTCTGAACCTGAAGAGCTTAAATCTAAATGTAAAATACAGAAAGTTCAGAATGGACAATATAAAATCTGTGGTTCATCTCCTGCAGAAAAACGATTTTCTTGCCTCCCTAGATCTCAAGGATGCATACCTTCACCTACCCATCCATCCGTCATCTCAACAGTATCTAAGATTTGCAGTCCACATGGAGGAAGAGGTAAGACATTTTCAGTTTATTGCTCTTCCTTTTGGACTCTCATCTGCCCCTTGGCTGTTTACCAAGGTCATGTCTGAAGTTCTAGCTGACCTTAGATTAAAGGGAGTCAATATCCTCGGATATTTAGATGATTTTCTGATTTGGGGACCTTCAGCAGAAGGGGTAAGATTGCAGACAGAATCTACGTTAGATTATCTTCTGCAGTTGGGTTGGCTCATTAATTGGGAGAAGTCTTCCTTAGTTCCATCCCAGGTCATAGAATTTCTAGGTTTCAACATTGATACTAGGAAAGAGAGGATCTTCATGCCTGATAGAAAAATTTCTGTAATTCTAAACGCTATTTTTTCCTTTCAGAATGCAAAGACAATATCACTGAGAAGAGCAATGGCAGTACTCGGGCTTCTAACAGCCTCATTTCCCGCAGTACAGTGGGGACAATTCCACGCAAGGGTTCTGCAGTTATGGATACTCAGATCATGGAACAGGAGCCTTACGGTATTGGACAAGAGGATCCCTATCCCTCACAACATAAAAGTATCCCTGCTTTGGTGGCAGCATCGAGTTCATCTTTCGACAGGCCGTTTATGGAAGTACCCAGATCAAAGCATAATCACAACAGATGCCAGTTTATGGGGTTGGGGAGCACATTTGGATGCTCTTCCGGCTCAGGGACAATGGTCTGTACAGATGAGCTCAAGGTCATCGAACAGCAGAGAGCTAGAAGCAGTATGGAGGGCACTGTTACACTTCAGGGATCAGATCAAAGGAACGCATGTGATGATAAAATCCGACAACAGAGCAGTAGCCTTTTTAAACAGACAGGGAGGCACGAGGAGTCAGATGTTATGGAAGCAAACATCAAAAATTATGTTTTGGTCAGAGAACAATGTCAGATCGTTACAGGCACGTCATCTAAAGGGGACATCAAACCAGGTGGCGGATTATCTAAGCAGGGAGAAGTTAGACCAGAACGAATGGTCACTCAACCCAAGGGCTTTTCAGATGATAAGTTCTCAATGGGGATGTCCAGAACTGGATCTATTCGCCAGGAAAAAGAACTCAAAATGTCAAAGATTTTGTGCCCTGTATCAGGAGGATTCTCCTTGGGCAGTGGATGCGTTCTCGATAAGTTGGGGCAACATGATGATGTATGCCTTTCCGCCAATTCCATTACTTTCAAGAGTATTGAAGAAGATCATTCAGGGTCATATTGATTGCCCCATTGTGGCCCAAACGTCCTTGGTTCACATTACTTCAATCTCTAGCGATATCAGAGCCAATAGTCCTACCGCTGATGCAGGACTTGTTATCGCAGGGCCCAGTGTTGCATCCAGATCTGAGTCTACTTCACCTATCGGCCTGGAACCTGAGTGGGTAATACTGAAATCCAAGGGGTTCTCAGATGGTCTTGCAGAGACATTGCTCAATAGTAGAAAGAAGGTAACTAGAGTAATTTACCAGAAGGCATGGAGAGTCTTTAATGACTGGTGCACTAACGGATCTTTTCAACAATAGATCACTTAGATCAGTTTTGGAATTCTTACAGTGTGGCTATAAGAAGGGCCTCAGTATTAGTACTCTGAAGGTTCAGGTTTCAGCATTAAGTGTGTTTCTGGAAAGAAAATTAGCACAGGAAGACTATATTATCCGTTTTTTTCAGGCATTAAAGAGACTAAAGCCATCTGTACGATCAAGAATACCTGCTTGGGATCTTAATGTGGTATTACAGGGATTATGTGAGTCTCCATTTGAACCTTTATCTCAGGTATCGGACAAATTCCTGACATTAAAGACCATATTTCTTATAGCTATTACTACAGCAAGAAGGATAGGAGAGCTACAAGCGCTATCCATAAAAGAGCCGTACTGTGTTATTTCAGAGGATAGAGTAACATTACGTCCGGACGCAGCATTTCTACCGAAAGTTGTTTCTTCTTTCCACAGGAATCAAGAAATATATATCCCATCATTTTGTGAAAATCCAACAAATGATAAAGAGAAGAGACTACATCTACTGGATGTAAGAAGGAGTCTATTACAGTATTTGGAAAGGTCTAATTCATGGAGAAAGTCAGACGCAATGTTTGTCCTATTTGCTGGGAAGACAAAAGGAAATAGAGCTTCCAAGACAACCTTAGCGCGCTGAATCAAACAGGCAATTGTAGCAGCATACCAGGTGCAGGGGAAGACATTAACATCCTCGGTCAGAGCTCATTCTACGAGAGGCATTTCTACTTCATGGGCAGAGAGGGCAGGGGCCTCCATTGAGCAGATATGCAGAGCTGCAACATGGTCGAGTCATAACACCTTTGTAAAACATTATCGACTCAATGTATCTGCAAGCACAGATTTATCCTTTGGAAGGAAGGTTCTGCAAGCAGTGGTCCCGCCCTAAACCTGATCTCTAGTATATCGTCTCATCCAGGGGTGCTGTCCGAGTGCTGATCCGGGAAAGACAACTTTACTTACGGTAACGTCTTTTCCGGTAGTCAGGAGGACAGCACCCCTACAACCCGCCCTTTGTGGGTGGAGCATCAGAGGTTTGTATAAGCATTTTAGTGTCCGTATTATCTTTTATATTAACTGAGGTATAGCAGCAAAGTAAGTGGCTTATATAGCAGGCTGCCTGTTGCTTATGCAAATTTGTTCTTTTGCAGTTCCTGTCCACGGTGGGGAGGGAGACAAGTCTCATCCAGGGGTGCTGTCCTCCTAACTACCGGAAAAGACGTTACCGTAAGTAAAGTTGTCTTTGCAAATCTATCAGCTGATCAAACAAATCACTTGCTTCTCCATGAGTTCTCCTAGACATGACTATCTCCACCCCCTAGTGTTTGGCCTGTAAAGGTGGCCATATATCAGGTGACTTGGCAGCCGATCGACCATCCGATTTGATTATTCTAATCGGATCAGATGAAAATCGATGCCGCCAAGAGCATGCCCGATCGATGATGCGACCTATTTTGGGACGACATTGGCCGCATGTGTTGATCTGACATGTTGCAAGATCAACATGCTTGATTGGGTACGTTAAGTTTTTACACAGGTGACTAAGGCGGATCAGTGAATAATGGCGCACAGCACCTATGCGTAAAAATGGCGCCGCATTAAAAAGATACGCTTATCGCTATTTATCGTTAGTACTGCATAATAATGGCGCACAGGGAAAAAAGAAGAAAAACTGCACACAGTAACATTATTTATCAATAGCGCCGTTCATATGCCAAACAGCAGACGTTATTGCCCACAGTAACATTATTTATCAATAGCGCCGTTCATATGCCAAACAGCAGACGTTATTGCACACAGTAACGTTATTTATCAATAGCTAACCTAATAAGCCAAACTGTAGAAGTTATTTAACTGCAAAACGGTGAATGGATTTAATGTAACACTGTCAAGGTTGGGGTTAGGCACCACTAGGGGAGATTTAGGGTTAGGCACCACCAGGAGGTGCTTAGGTTTAGGTACCTCCAGAGGGGTGGTTAGGGTTAGGCACCACCAGGGGGGTGGTTATGGTTAGGCACCACCAGGGGGGGTGGTTAGGGTTAGGCACCTCCAGGGGGGTGGTTAGGGTTAGGCACCACCAGGGGGGGTTAGGGGTTAGGGACAGGTACAGAGAGGGTTCTGTGTGTTAACGCTAAATAACAATAAGGCTTTAACACTAAATAACGATAAGGCTTTAACGTTAAATAGCGATAAGCGACAAACAGATTAGCGGCAACACCGTGCGCCATTATTCGCAGGCGCCATTTTCAGATGGATCCGACTTGGGAGTGAAGAGACAGGAAGAAGAGCATGGTGGTGGAGAGGAGACATGAGCCGGCAGATAGGTGAATGTATCTGCACGATATCTGTGTCATTTTTATGGTGAATACTAGAAAGCAAATGAGATTGCTTGGGAGTCGGGACATAAAAAAAACGTTATTTTAATACTGGCAATTTGAGATAAACTTGTATTTTCTTTTTTTCCCATCAGATCTTCTCTCCTAGGCAAAGTCCTTCGGATCAATGTTACTGGCAATGACAAGGGGCCTCCCTACACCATACCCGCCGACAACCCTTTCCTGCGGGAGAGAGCGGCCCGTCCGGAGGTGTATGCCTATGGGGCCAGAAATATGTGGCGCTGCTCAGTGGACAGAGGTGACCCAGTAACTGGAAAGGGACGAGGACGCCTCATTTGTGGAGATGTAGGGCAGAATAAATTTGAGGAGGTGGATCTGATCCACAAAGGAGGGAACTATGGCTGGAGAGCAAAGGAGGGGTTCTCCTGCTATGACAAGAAGCTGTGTAACAACGCATCCCTCAGTGAGTGGCCACAACTAATGTTACACAATTTGCTGCAGTCTGATCTGAATGGTTATTCATCATGTTTCTTGATGTTTGGGATGCATTATGTGCGGGACGGCTTTGTGGGAGACTTATCTTATTCCAGGATTTTGGTGTCCCCTCCCCCCCCATTCATCTTTTTCGCGGGTGAACACACACACACACACACACACACACACACACACACACACACACACACACACACCTCTCACACACCTCTCACACACCTCTCACACACCTCACACACACACCTCTCACACACCTCTCACACACCTCACACACACCTCTCACACACCTCTCGCACACCTCTCACACACCTCTCTCACACACCTCTCTCACACACACACACACACACCTCCCTCTCTCTCTCTCTCTCTCACACACACACACACACACACACACACACACCTCTCTCTCTCACACACACACACACACCTACACACACACACACTTACACACACACACACTTACACACACACACACTTAGGCCCGGTTCACACTTGCGGTGGCCCTCCGGAATCGCCGTGCCGGAGCCGCACCGCCTGCAGAACGGACGGAACGGACGCACGGCATAGCAATTAAAGCCTATGCGTCCGTTCACATGGGTCCGTTCTGCAGAACCGGAGCCGGACCGGATCCGGGCCGGATCCGGACTCCGGCCTCCGTTCCAACATGCGCTATT
Organism: Hyperolius riggenbachi; assembly: GCF_040937935.1. NCBI lineage: Eukaryota > Metazoa > Chordata > Amphibia > Anura > Hyperoliidae > Hyperolius > Hyperolius riggenbachi. The sequence continues at coordinate 83,711,714 of NC_090653.1, forward strand.
TTTTCATCCGGCCCCTCCGGCAGCCGTATCCGGGGCGGAGCCGGACTGCACCATCCGGCCAATACAAACAAATGGGAACCGGAGGCCGCACAACACACTGGCTGAGAAATCCGGATGTTCTACCCCACTTCCTATGCGGATTTTTGCGGCGATATTGGCTGGGGACACATGGGCAAGCATTTTGGAGTGGAGCAGCACGAGCTGGAGGTGTTGGCAGGATGTTGGCAGCATGTCGGAGGTGGAGGTGAGTGCTAAACAGCAGAGGGCCTGATTCCACAGGTCCCCCTTCTGCTGACCTCCCAGACCCCAACATTTTTTTTTTTTTTTACGTTAACTTTGCCAAACGGATCCGGATCGCATCCTGATTACCACCTGATGCAACCTGACCGGATCCGGATTGGATCCGGATCAGAACCGTACGGTTCCGATCCGGATCCGGTCCGGATCCGGTCAGGTCATCCGGTCCGTTTGGCAAACAACCGCTAATGTGAACCGGGCCTAACACACACACACACACACACACCTCTCACACTTCTCACACCTCTCACACACCTCTCACACACAGGTCCATATGCAATCCACCTTTTCTCCTGAGATATCTTCTAACAGATAATTTTCTTTCAGCATTTTACAATTGAAAAAGTATCTAAAAGTTGGTGAAAAAGTGCTAACAAAGTTATTGTTTTTTTTCTAGCTTGCTGGCGGTTTAAAATGCATTTTATGACAAGTTGTGAAAATATCACCAGGGAGAAAACTCAGGAGAAAAAGTAAATTGCATATGAGGCACTCATTTTTGTTTTAGCAAGAATAAAGAGTAACAGCAAAAAACAGCCTTACATGCTTATGGAAACATAAAGCCATTGTAACAGTTGACAAAACTCTGAATTGGAATTTTCATAAAAATTATAGAATTTCAAAATTAAATGGTACGTGAACCCTGGGATCCGTTTACGCTTCATACTGCAGCTAGGCTCAGGAATCAAGTAACTGAGCACGGTAGGATCACCGTTAATTCCCCCCCCCCCCCCCTTTAGTGCATATAGTCAGATTCCCCCCACACACACACACACCTTTAGTGTATATAGCCACATCCGTCCCCCCTCTAGTGTACATAGGAAGATCCCCACCCCTTTAGTATGTATAGGTAGATTCCCCTTTAGTGTATATAGTCAGATCCCCCCCCCCCCTTTTAGTGTACACAGGCAGATCGCCCTTTAGTATGTGTAGGCAGATCCCCCTTTAGTGTATATAGCCCGGGAGGCAGTTGGGGAACCTTACTTTTCTGATTGTCTGCTGTGTAGCTGGGGCCAGAAGATGGCCAGGACTCAGGAGTGACAAGTCTCTGATTTGAAGTGCACAGCTCCAGAGCTGCCTGCATCCCCCATAGAAGCAGCCATCCAATCAGAGATCGTTGTGAGCGAGGGGCAGCACTGCTGGCACGTATGGCTCACACGCACTCCGCAAGAGGCAGCAGCAGGTTCCTGGAGTCTTCACTCCCATTATCCCCCGCAGCGGAGGTAGAGCTACTACTTGCACAGACCGACCCAGAGCCATGTAGAAATGCGGCCAGGGCCAGTCCAGACAAGGTAGATGAATGCTCCTACGCCCACCTGAAAGCCGGTGCCTTGAGCGACCTCTCCAGTCGCTCAGGTCAAAGGCCGGCCATGCTGGCAGGTACTGCAAGGGGTTGTATAATGTACAACATAATCCGTCATCATCTGTAAAGCATCTGTGGATTGAATGTGGTGTGAGATTCCTGCAGGTGACTGAATACTAACGTTAAAGAAATGTCATTATTAATTTTTTCTCTCTCCTTTTTTACCGAACAGAGATGGGTGCGGCAAAGCATACATTTGAAAAAGGCGCCTGTTGAAAATAGCGCAGGATAGCGGTAGTAGAATATCAGTAAATTTACCGATATTCTACTACTTCATTCAAATAGTAAAATATCGGTAATATTTAATTATATTTTACTATGACCTAACTTCTCCCTACTCTCACACAGAACCCTCCCTGCGTAACACTTAACCTCCCCCCGACCTAACCTTCACCCCCCCCCCACATCCATTTTAGAAGGACGGCTGCTATAATAGCAGGCGCAGGTTCCACCCGCTATGCGGACTGCGGCTGCAAAAAGCATTTTTTTATTATATTATAGCTGGTGCGCTTTTAAACGGGATAACCCCCCCCCCCCCCCCCCCTTTTGGTCGTAACAATGGTCTGGCACCATACAAAATAAATGGGATGCAGTTGGGGACATCAAACTTGGAGAAGGACTTAGGAGTACTCATCGACAACAAGTTAAATAATCGTACTCAATGCCAAGCCGCTGCAGCTAAAGCTAATAAAATTTTGGGATGCCTTAAAAGGGAAATAAAAACTCGAGATGCTAGCATAATATTGCCCCTGTTTAACTCTCTAGTAAGGCCACATCTGGAATATGGAATTCAGTTCTGGGCACCACATTACAGGAAAGATATTGCAGTTTTAGAGCAGGTGCAGAGACGAGCAACAAAATTGATACGTGGAATGGAAGGTCTCACTTACCAAGAAAGGTTAGATAAACTGAGTTTATTTAGTCTAGAGAAAAGACGCCTTAGAGGGGATCTAATTTGGTCTAATTTGGCGGATGAGCTTTTTGTCCCAGGGATGTTGATCCAGGGATTTTATCTGATTGCCATCTGGAGTCGGGAAGGAATTTTTCCCTTTTAGGGGGTAATTGGACCATGCCTTGTAAGGGTTTTTCGCCTTCCTATGGATCAACAGGGATATGTGAAGGAGGCAGGCTGGTGTTGTACTTTGTTCTCTGGTTGAACTTGATGGACGTATGTCTTTTTTTCAACCCAAATAACTATGTAACTATGTAAACCAGCGCCCTTTTCAACGGCTCCAGCAGCACAGGTGTTTTGCAGTTTAATGTTATTAAAAATGGTATTTCCTTTCCTAGCTACAGCCAACTAACTGAAAGTAAGCCCCAAATGCTCTTCTATGCAGCTTTAAAGTGTACCCATGAGAAGCCTCTGGATTCTGCAGAGGCTTCCCACATCCTCCTGGTCCCCACCATTGCTACGTGCTGACCCCCAACTGACTAGATAGTGTACTGGTCTACGGGCTCTGCCTCTGACACAGGAGACCTGGGTTTGAATCTTGGCTCTGCCTGCTCAGTACAGTACTATTCAGTGAGGAGACCTTGGGCAAGACTCCCTAACACTGCTACTACCTATAGAGTGTACCCTAGTAGCTGCAGCCCTGGTGCTTTGAGAAAATATAAATGCCCTGTGTCTTGTCCTCTGACCTGTGCTTGTATGGCTGCTACTGCAGATCCCTATTGATTCTACCTGGAACTGACGAAAGGATTTTCCCATCTAAGAGTTATTTTATACAGCACGACTAGGAGACCTCAGGCCTCTCTCATCTCCCCCCTTCCACTGAAACACTAGACTGAGCCACACTAGTCTAGCCTGCTGGTTGTTAAATCATGCTTTGCATGGCTAGCTAGCATTTGAAGTTTTTACCAGCGTTGGGTTTTTTTCAGTGATCTTTTCTCCAGTCTAGGAAAGCACAGCCTGGTGAGCAGTTCTCTTATCCAGCATTAAGATCTAGAAAACATACTTGCTGTGGTCTTTCCCTACTGAAGTCACCAAGATCCTAACATCCAGCACTATAACCGCACACATCTGCAACTGTCTGCAACACCTGAGAGCAGCCTGTACCGTCTCTCACAGGAACTGGTAGTTAGAAGTGTCAGTTTGCTGCCACTTAATTAGTGCAGGTGTTGAAAAGGCATCTGTACAGTCTCAGGGAACCAGTACTCCAAACAGGATACAAAGAGTACTGATGCCATGGTTACAAAGAAGAGTAATTTGAGCAGTCAGTTATGGAAAAGTCTTAGCATGCTACAAATTGAAATGAAAGGATCATTTTTAATAGTATACTGCCAGGCAGAGCCAATGGGGTTGATTCATTATTCAGCACTGCTGTAGCAACGCGAGTTAGAAATCAGCGTGCGTGCTATGGGCTTGATTCACTAAACCGTGATAACTCAAATACCACACCTTATCAAAGATCACACTTTATGAAAATATATCACACCTTATCAAAGATATCACACCTTATCAAAGTTAACATGCCTTATCAGAGTAGCATAGCGAGCACTACGAACGTATGCCTGCTAATTGGCAATGGCACTCGTCCTGCCCTGAGCCCCTGCGGGTTCGTAGCGCTCGCTATGCTACTCTGATAAGGTGTGTTACCTTTGATCAGGTGTGATATTTGAGTTATCACGGTTTAGTGAATCAAGCCCTATGTGCGATAGTGCTGCGTAGCATGCGCTCATTTCTAATTTATGGATGCACCTCTCATGTGCGGTGCGATGTGAAGTAGCACAACCGTGATACTTCATTAGCGCGGCTGCTACTACATTAATTAAAACCGGCGCTGGCGTAGCACCGCTGCAGGCCGTAAGGTGAATTACAGCTATAGCGGTGCTCAGTCAGTAATTTGGGTGCCGTCAAAAGATGGAGCCGAAATTAGTATAAAAACTGTAATTCGTCCGCTAGCAGTAGCTGGAAGGCAAATTGTGTATTATCCCAGAGTCCACGGTGGCCTGGAACGGCAGCTAATCCAGTCAGACTTCAGTCAGAGCACCTGATGTGCATGCTTATTCAGGGTCTCTGGCTAAGAGTATAAGTGAGGATCAGCAGGACAGCCAGGCAATTTGCATTGTTTAAAAGGAAATAATTATGAGCATTGCCGATGCTGTACAGACACATCATCAGCCCTTGGCTGGCGACGCATCTGTTGCTATGGAGGGGGCGGAGGAACGACAAGCGGTATGCGACAATGCGGATTCCAGTTGGAGGAGCGAGGAGAACAATGTGGACGTGCAGTGCTTGGGTGTCAGGCATTGCTAAAAATCTGACATGCCAGAACCTTTCATCGTGTGGCCCTGTACACACCCTGGTCTGACCCCCGATTCTCGGCCATTTTGGTCGTTATCGTCTTCCACAGCCTAGTTCAGACCAGCGTGGGTATGTAGCTTTAGGGAGAAGCTAGTTAACTTATATGTGATGCTATGAAGGGACCACCACTTCACTGCCGTTACCGAGCACTAGCAAGCACCCAGCCAGTGCAAGGCAGCAGCTGACAGGTACTGAATTCACCGCCTTGAGCCTCCAGTGTGAAAAAGGCCCAAGGCTGCTCTCACTTGGGCAAGGGCATATCTAGGCAATAAAGTATAGGGCCCATGGCAAACATGGAAATTTTGCCCCAAAACCCCACCAATACTTAAAGGTAGCCAGATGTGCCCCCACTTTCATGTAGCCTGATGTGCCTCAATAGTAGGACAGAGATGTCCTTCCAAAAAGCGCTGTGGCATCCATGACAAGAACCATGCCTGCACCCCTCTAAATACGAGTCCTGGAGAGCAGAGGACAATTTCCCCACTGTAACAAAGCACTGAGGTATAGTTGCTGTTGAATTAATACATTTATGCCAAGATAGCTGATAAATTCCAGATCAGCAGCACACAATGGGAGTCAGATAAGTCATCCGGAGAGATGAAATACTCGCTCCAATGTCTGCAGCATATTACACAATGATAGGAAGTGAGTGTCTGTGGATGTATGACAGACACAGAGCCACGTCACAGAGCATTATAGCACATCTGTCTCTGCTCTGTGTGGCACGTGGCTCTCATAACCTTTTATTGCCTTTGGAGCTGTAAAAATGTGAGGATCTTTAAATAAGCATAAACTGTTTGCAGAAAACGTCAGGGCTATATAAATAAACTATAATAGTAACAGTGCCTGCCTGTCCTATATGACCCCATCCCAAAATCACTCAACAGCTACCAACACCAACCCATTAGATACCTTTGCACACCATCCCCTATCCCTTTAGACTATAAGCTTGAATGGGCTGTGCCATCCCTCCTACTATATCTGGGTACTTCTATTTGTACTGACTGTCTCATCTGTGTATATTTATTACAAGTTGTGTTGTGTAAGGCCAATTCACACACCTGTTTTCTGCCTCAGAGTGTGTGGCATCGGCTCCCGGGGTTTCGCTGTTGCATCGTGTTTTGGGATATGGAACCGTAAACGCAGCTGACAGTAAAAGGTATACGCATCGTCTCAGACAAAACTCAGTTGATCGCGGCACTCGCGCAATTGCAGGCAATCGATGATAAACGCATTGAGATGAACGCTGCCATGCATCTCAGTGTGGGTCACAGTGGATCCCTGCAGTAAACTACGTGCACAGCTGCCAGCAGTCGCCTGTCCCAACCGGCCCTAAGGCACCCGATTGTCATCCAACACAGTAAAATCTGTAGTTTCAAACGACTTCAATTGAGCGTGTGTAGGAGGCTTAAGATCGCTTCATGTCTAAAATGAAGACAGACAGGGTTATAACCTTTATCAGATGTTTATTTCTGTACAGTAAAGTGGAAAGTTTAATACTGTTATGACTTTTGCTTTTTCTTCAGACACCTTGCTAATTTTTTTTCTATTGTTTTTTTAGATGATATATTGCCTATATATGCCTACCCACACTCCATGGGGAAGTCAATCACTGGCGGCTATGTCTACCGCGGATGTCAAATGCCCAACCTAATGGGACGCTACATCTTTGGCGACTTCATGAGTGGGTAAGAGTGACATTCAGAGCCATTTCTGTACAATGACAGGACAGACATCCCTGCATGCAGCTGCAGCACAAATGTCTGCAGCAATCATTAGAAAAATAGGTGGAGACCCTTGCCTGTATAAGCTTACAAACCCCATCTACGCCATACAATTTTTTTTGTCCAATTCGATTTGATCCATTGATTCGATTCAATCCGACATGTCCGATCGGGATTCGATTCGATTCAATTTGCCATTGTTTTGGTTTTTACATTGGTTGATGCACAAACATTCTCTTGACTTGCAGAGAAGTGGAACATTTTTGTGACATTTGACATGATGAGAAAGACATTTGTATGTACAGTGCCAAGCACACAAATAACTATGCTGTGTTGCTTTTCTTCTTTCTGTGCCTGAAAGAGTTAATATTCAGCTATGCATCTGACAGTTGTCAAATCGGGACCCAGTTGGACTTTAGCCTCCTTCACTGATAAGGAATCACAGCTTTCCTGGCCGAGAACTGAGCTTCCGAAAGTAGGGGATAGATAAAAAAAAAGGTCAATAGTTCATATATTTTAGCACTCTGATACATGGGACAGACTGTTTCATTGAACTGAGACAAAACAATAAATCTACTTTTTAAGTTTTTTTTAAACATAGCATAGAACTGTAAGATATCTAAAAGTCATTTTTAGAAGTAGGTGGATAGATACAATTATCTATTTCATCAGTTTATTTTCACTTAAAAATCACTTTAAAGAGGCACAATATAGTAGAATGCAGCAAACTATTCAGGATACCCGCTTGTACAGTAATTTTCCGTGTTTGCACATCGCTGGTTAGATCTGCGGAATTCTCACTCCCAGAGCATTCTGGAAGACCAAGTATATTTTATACTGGCTTCATACCTCTCCGTAAACAAACATTCCTCAGAGATCACCTGCCAGTGCTAAAGTTTTTGCTGTCTATGAAAAATGTCAGCATATGGGAGAGCAAAGATTTTACTATGGGCAAACATTGACTAATTTGTTTATAATGTAATATTGGGGCCCTCCTCACAATGTAGTTATGCCCTTATCACTGCCATAGTGCTATAGAGTGAGGCTATGGAATGGTGGTGGTGATGTGGCTGGGGGGCATAGCACTCTAACATGTAAAGAAGGGAGTTATGGGAAATGGAGTAAGGGTAGTGGGATGATGTGAAGTTTACCAACCACCAATTAAGGGGGAATGGTCCAGCGGTGGTGACAGCAATAATGCTGGGAATACACAATTCGTTTTTTGGGAAGATTTACTGGCCGATGGATTTTCCAATTGTTTCTCCGATCAATTTCCATTCACTTCTATGAGAAAATCGATCCAAAAAATGATCGAAATCAGATTGGACCTGTCGGAAATTCTCTATCAATGTGCCAAAAACGCTTATTGTGTATTCCCAGCATCAGCCAGACTGGTGCAAACAGATCCACGTCTAGCTTCACCTCTGTATGTTATCTATTTGCCTCTTATCAGCTGTGCTTGTGGTTTGTCCTATGAGCAGTAGTCAGGGGGAAGAGGTGGAGAAACTGAAAAAAGTGGTCAGACCTGCAACATCAGTTAAGGTGGCCATTAGAGATGGCCTGAACGGTTCGCAGGCGAACTGTTCCCGGCAAACTTCCGGGGTTCGCGATCGTGGAGAACCGCTAACTTTTCCGGAAGTTCGGTTCGCCCCCATAGTGCATCATTAGGGTCAACTTTGACCCTCTACATCACAGTCAGCAGGCCCATTGTAGCCAATCAGGCTACACTCCCTCCTGGAGCCCCTCCCCCCCTTATAAAAGGCAGGCAGCGTCAGGCATTGGACTCACTCGTGTGCCTGCAGTAATTAGCGAAGGGAGAGCTGCTGTGCAGAGACCTGTAGGGAAAGCTTAGTTAGGCTCTTGTAGGATTGTTAGCTTGCTCCTTGCTGATTCTTATGACTGAAAAAGCACCCCACAACAGCTCTTTTGAGAGCTAATCTTGTTTTTGTGATCTATTTTTTTTTTTTTGTGTGGCCCACTTGCATTATATACAGCCCTGTCGTTCATTTGCAGCTGGCCTTTGGTTGTATAATTACTGCTTTGCCAGGTGCACATTATAATACCCATCATTGCATATACCTACTACCTGTTGTTCACTTCAGTGCACCCACCTACCTACGTGACCGCACGCAGTGTCACAGTGCCTGTCCGGTACCTGTCTGTGTGTGACAGGTGCACATTGTAATACCCATCACTGCATATACCTACCTGTTGTTCACTTCAGTCGTTGCACCCACCTACATACGTGAGCGCACGCAGTGTCACTGTGCCTGTCCAGTACCTGTCTGTATGTGACAGGTGCACATTTGTAATACCAGTCATTGTATAATTGTTCACACTACCTGTGTGACCGCACACTGTGTAATATACCACTCCGAGCATACCTGTTAACTGCACCTGTGTGACAGCTGCACATTGTATTGTATTACCAGTCACTGCATACCTTTCACTGCATCTGTTACTGCACATTGTATTATACCTGGCAGTCGGCGCATACCTTTCACTTGAATGGATGGCAGACTTGCCCTCCATAACAGATTCTCGTTAAAGGTAATAAAGTCGATCAGTGTCGTATATAGCAGGGCCTCGAAAGTCCTCCTGTATTGTTATTTTTTGTCACTACCTCGGGACTCGCATGCCATGCCTGCTGCCTTCCTTGGATGTGTGGTGGTAGCTGTTTCTCAGGCTCCAACTCCGGACCGGAATCGAACCCTGACTCCCCGGCCGTACGCTTTCTTTAACAATGGTAGAGAAAGAACCATCGACAGTATGAGCAGCGATGGACTACTGGGTGCACAGGCTTGACCTGTGGCCAGAGCTGTCACAATTTGCCATCCAACTTCTGTCTTGCCCTGCCTCAAGTGTCCTGTCAGAAAGGACCTTCAGCGCAGCTGGAGGCATAGTCACTGAGAAGAGAAGTCGCCTAAGTCACAAAAGTGTTCAGTACCTCACCTTTATCAAAATAAATGAGGCATGTATCCCGGACGGCTACTGCCTGCTCCAAGACTAAGTCAGTCCCCACACACAGCATCTCTGCCTGCACACCGTGTGACTGGCTGCCTGCCCCAAGACTAAGTCGCTCCCCACACAGAACTTCTGCCCGCAGGCCGCTTGACTGCCTTCACCACCACCACCAACAGGGTCCAGGACTCCAGGCGGATTCCTGAATTTTTAAGGCCGCTGCTAGCAGCGGCCGCTATACTAATTTTTCTGGTGCGTGTACATGCCTGCCTAATTTTCCTGGCTGCAGTGCAGCTGCAACAACAAAACAAAAGGCATGTACGTGTCAATTCCCCTTTGTGATCGTTACCTTGCCGCGGTGAAGGGGCTTGCGTATCACAATGAAGCAATGACCGACGGCTATATGAGTGTCTCGGGAGGGGGGGGGGGGGGGCACACACCCAAGATAATAAGGTCGTTGCTTCATTGTGGACAGACCAAATTTGATCAGCTGGACAGTCACTGTTGTTCTATCATTGAGCTACCACAGCCCGGCGACCATATGGGCTTGAAAACCGCCATGGCCTGCACTCTGGCCATGGTGCGCACCAGTCCAGCACGGCCGTCACTACACAAACAGCTGTTTACGGTGCGTCACACAGTGAGTTTGGTGTGTCAGTGTGAAGCAGTACTTTAATTACACTCCCTGATTGATGTATACACATGCAAGATGTTTTAAAGCACTTTAGGCCTGCAATTTAGCATGCAATGTGATTTCTGCCCTTAAAACGCTGCTTTGCGTCAAAGCCAGATTTTTCCCCAGGACTTTTGACGTCTATCCCACTCATCCATGCAAAAACTCAGATGTTAGTATCCTTTTCCATCACTTTTGTGGCCAGTATAAGTGTTTCTAGTTTTCAAAGTTCGCCCCCCCCCCCCCATTGAAGTCTTTTGCGGAAGTTCGCAAACCTAAAATCGGAGGTTCGGGCCATCTCTAATGGCCATACATCTATAGACTTGGCGGACGATCAACAAGCCGCCAAGAACATGCCCAATCGACGATATGACCAATTTCAGGCTGAAAGTGGCTGCATGTATTGACCAGACATGCTGCAAGATGCTGGGCTGTCGTGGTCAGCGGTAATGGCGTGCGAGATCAGGGTGAGCAATGAACATGATGAAACCCCTGGCGCTGTGCTCCCTATTGTCAAATATGCCCCCCCCCCCACCAGTGCAGTATACTTTACCTGTCCGTGGCTGGTGCTAGCTCTATCCATACACACGCCCCACGTGGTTGCCGGAGTACACGTGGGCGCGTGTGTGATGTCACACATGTGCCCACGCTATTCTGGTAGCCATGTGGGACTCATTTATGGACAGAGGAT